>NC_069504.1:1089727517-1089946571 GCF_027579735.1 Bombina bombina | reverse complement strand
TATCTTCCTTTTTTACATAGAGTGTTCAGGGGATATTTTCTACTCCACTTTTTACAGCTATGCTGCAGGACTTTCAAGTGTTTCAACATTTGGGTATCGTCCCTTTAAGACTCTTTTACATTTACTTTTCAAATGTGCTTTGTTTTCTTGATATCCCTTGTTGAAAAAGAATAAGCACATATCCTACACTAGTGGGATCTAGCTGCTGATTAGTGCCTGCACACATTTTGTCTCTTGTGATTGGCTAACTAGATATGTTCATCTAGCTACCAGTAGTGCAATGCTGTTCCTTCAGCAAAGGATAAAAAAGGAATGAAGCAATTTTCATAATATAAATAATTTGGAAAGTTGTTTTCACAGCATATGTGTGTATGCCACTGAAAAACGGTAGTAACTTTTTTACCAGAAACATTTTTGCTAATGGAAGTATATTGCAAAAATGCTTCTAATTAAAACTTAAATGCACTCATGCACTTTTGAATTTGACCTTTCTATCGCTTTGAATTCTTATTGTTTTTACCCTTTTATGACTAAACAGGTTAACAGTGTATTAGATTGTTGATTGATCATTTATTTAAAATATTTCTTCAGGTAAAACATATTTTTGACATGTGTAAATGCTGTCTTTTCATATGCATGATATAGAACATTAAGGTCACATAGTATTCATAAATGTATTTTTTTTGCCCATGTCCTATTCAGCCGGTGGTGTATTATTTGGTAAAGTGGTGTTCCCTGCCATATGAGGACAGCACGTGGGAGCTCAAAGAGGATGTGGACGATGGAAAAATAGAGGAATTTAAGCGCATCCAGTCTCGACAGCCCTGCTTAAAACGTGTGGTGAGTGACTGGTCCAGCTGTGCCCAAGCCTTCTCTCCATCTGAAATGCTACAGAAGTAATGGAGTATTTGATCACATATGTCCCCTGTTCCTTTTTTATTTTTTTAGGTCCGTCCAGCAGCCACATCATGGAAGAAGCTGGAGCTTTCAAAGGAGTATCAAAATGGAAACCAATTAAGAGAATATCAGCTAGAGGGAGTAAACTGGCTTCTCTTTAACTGGTACAACAGGTAAATATAGCCTACATTTGTGTCATGATTAGCAGAAGCTTGTATACATAATAGTAAGTTATCTGTGTCTGCCAGTTGTAATTAATAGCATTATTTGTTTTGTAATATAACTGAGATGAACTCATTTTTTTTTTTTTTGTTAAGTAATTTCTTATCCCTTTACACATTATTTATTTATTTATTTATTTATTTAGTGTAAGTGAGGTCATAGATCGCTGTCCCTCAACTGCTCAAGTAATATAGCAGGAGCTTTTTTATATTATAAACCATTCTTTGTTGCTGCTAACACCACATAGCTATATATTCCAGATTCTAACATGCACTATTAATGCAGAGTAAAAAAAAATTTAGTACAGTAATAAGCATTGTTGTAATGATTACTCATTCATACACATTTTACTCAAGTTTAAAGATGAATATGTATATGGTGGTCTAGTACATGAAATAGCTTTCCATCAGAAGTGGTAGTGCTAAATATAGTAATAGTATATTTTCTATTTTTAATGTTTTTTTGTTATTTTTTATCTGAGCATTTTTCATAGGATTACTGGGGTTGTCTTATATTTTTCTCCCTCATTTATATAGGCAGAACTGTATTTTGGCTGATGAAATGGGCCTGGGAAAGACCATCCAGTCAATAACCTTTCTACAGGAGGTTTATAATATGGGACTGCGAGGACCCTTTCTAGTAATAGCCCCTCTTTCCACCATCACAAACTGGGAAAGAGAATTTGCCAGTTGGACTCAAATGAATACCATTGTATATCATGGCAGCCTGGCCAGCCGGCAAATGATCCAGCAGTATGAAATGTATTGCAAAGACTCCAAGGTTAGACAAGTGCATAAGCACTTATTTAAAATATTAACCAAGTGGTCTTTTTATAACCATAACGGTTATTGTTGTGTGTTTGGCAAATTTTTTAGCTGAAAAGAATCTAGTATAGTTCATATAGTATGTGGGATAACCTAAGTGGATGGTAGTATGTTGCATGTTGAAGTTCAGTGATGTCAAAATTTAAACTTAAAGGGCCATGATACCCAAATGTTGAAACACTTGAAATTGATTCAGCATAGCTGTAAAAAGCTGACTAGAAAATATCACCTGAACATCTCTATGTAAAAAAGAAAGAGATTTTACCTAAAAAATTCCTCAGTAGCCACATCCCATTGTAAAGGACTTCTAAGCAGCAAATCAGTATGTCTGTCCCGGGACAGCTAAGGGAGTGAGCTTACGTGCACACTCATCTTATTTCCCTATTCAGTTTAAGGAAGTTTACTATGAAATCTCATGAGATCACAGTAAAAGAGTTCATGACCTCAGCACTGCTGATGCTGATTGGCTGCTGTTCATTTCTTCATTTTTTTATTTTTTTTTTACCTGCAGCTGAGCAACAGCTGAAGTATATTTTTTTTACACAGTACTTACTCTGCTGAGCTGAGAAAGTTGTGAGGTAAAATATCTTAATTTTTTACATAGAGATGCTCAGGTGATATTTTCCGGTCAGCTTTTTACAGTTATACTGCATCAGTTTCAAGTGATTTAGCATATGAGTATTATGTCCCCTTAAATGTAATGAATAGAATGTGGAATTTTAAACAACTTTACTTCTGTTCTCAATTTTGCTTAATTCTCTTGGTATTCTTTATTAAAAAGTAACCTTAGGTAAGCTCAAGAGCATTGCTTCTTTCTTTCTTTCTTTCTTTCTTTCTTTCTTTCTTTTTCTTTCTTTCTTTTCTTTCTTTCTTTCTTTCTTTCTTTCTTTCTTTCTTTCTTTCTTTCTTTCTTCTTTCTTTCTTTCTTTCTTTCTTTCTCTTCTGCTAGACACATGCACACCGCTGAGCTTCTATCAGCCTACATAGCTTAACAAAGGATATCAAAAAAAAAAGTAAATTTGATAATAGATGTAAATTTGTAAGTTGTTTAAAATGACGTTCTCTATCGGAATCATTAAAGTTTGTTTGACTTTACTGTCCTTTTTAAGGATATAAGTTTGATAATGTATTTATTGATGTAAATTTTCTAGTAAGGTACAATTTTAAATTTGTTTTAAAATGTTGTTCCTTTAATTTGTACCACTAATGAAAGAAGATGTATTGTAACCAGAATAAAAGATGTATGCAGGGTTAAATGCAGAATCTAACCATTAAGATCTGATTGTTTGGTACATTGTTCTACACTGGACTAGCATGAAATGTGTGAGATTTTTAACTGCTCCATTGTTTTAAATACTGTGATTTAAATATATATATATTTTTTTATCTTTAGAGGTTTGCTAAATTGTGTCTATTGCCTCTAGTAAAGAGTTTGATAAACATGCTCACATTTTATATAGAGAGTTGGCAGGAGCATTGTTTGTCTTTTTAACACAAGGTCACACTATAGAATAGAAGAAAGGAGATTTACTCCCCAGAAATAGGGCTTTTTAGTTTTTTTGCACATTTCATTTATTTTCTGCAGGTTTTGTCAGATATCTGTGCTTTTTGTTAAGTCAAAGGGTAGGAACAGAGCCTAAAGTCTGATTCTAACATCAGTGGGCACCCAGGAGCACATTCCCATTCAGTATAATAGCTTAGATGATATGCATTTTGGTTGTATTATTACCAGCAACAAAAAGACCAGAGCAGATAAAGTGGCAGGAAACAGACGTGTTTTTATATGAACGTGAAATTACAATAAATGCATTACTTCCTTATCAATTTAAACAAGATACAGATTTGCTAAAGTTGTAAAATTGAGTCTATACTTGTTACGTATATTTTACTAAGAGCGTGGATAGTTGTTTACAACTATAAAAAAACATCTTTGTGTCCTTTCTGCTATTTTCTTTTTGCTATTTTCTCGTTTACATTCACTTATACTTTCTAGAGTCATCTGATTCCAGGAGCATACAAATTTGATGCCCTAATCACTACTTTTGAGATGGTACTGTCAGATTGCCCCGAGCTACGTGAGATTGAGTGGCGTTGTGTCATTATCGATGAGGCTCATAGACTGAAAAATCGGAACTGCAAATTATTAGACAGCCTGAAGCACATGGATTTGGTGAGTGCTTCCAACTTAAACAAAGCCCAATCTTAGGCTTTTTATATTTTAAAGTTTTTCTTTTTTATTGAGGAAGAAAAAAGTAAATGCATACATAAGGTAAAATGAAAACAAAACATCAAATATTCATAGCATATCTGAATTAGGTTGTACATTTAATATTAGTAGTCCCCCATTTCAGCAGTAAAGGTCTCTCTTGGATCTTTTATATTGTTATAATCAAAGTCCAGGGTTAATGTTGTGCATAAAGTAGATCAAGTACATAAAGTAAAATTGCTTTATAACATTGGGATTGTTTTATAGATAAATTTATAGTACCATATGATATACGATGATTAAAAAGTTAAACGAACAATGAAGCTGTGTACTCTGAGTATGATAGGATATATAAACTGAAGGTCTAAACTGATCTTATCATTTCTTGTCTGGAATATTTCTAGCACTGTGTATGTATGTGTGTGTATATATATATATATATATATATATATCTCTATCATCTCTCTATCATCTCTCTATCTCTCTAGATTGGGGTATAACTGTGTTGTAGGGAGTGGTAATATTGCCATCTGAGTGACTCCTATAATAATTCGGGGATGTAGGTAGTAAAATCTTATCACTGTTGCCCATTTTAATATTTTTGGTGTAATTAAAGGGACAGTATACTCCAATTTTCATATAACTGCATGTAATAGACACTACTATAAGGAATAATATGCACAGATGCTGATATAAAACTCCAGTATAAAACCATTTAAAAACTTAGAAGCTTCCAGTTTAACTCTGTTTTAAAGGTTACTGGAACACCCACTGCAAGTGGGAAATATCACACTCACCCCTCCCCCTTCCTTTGCATATGAAAAGATCCTTTACACAAACAGAAGCAAGCTGGAGTAGGTATACGTCGGTATTCTCCTAAAATTGTGGGTCTTGGTTAGGAGTCTGAAAATTAGAGCAATGTTATTTTAAAAATAAGCAAAACTATCCATTAAAAAAAAAAAACAAAAAAAAACAAAAAAAACTTTATGGGCTATATAAATAGATCTACAAAACATTTATGCAAAGAAAAAACGTGTATAATGTCCCTTTAAACGTTTGAGTGGTGTTGCTGCCCTCTAGTGGACGAGAAAAAAGGTGAATGGTTGTGAGGAAGTGTATTTTTAGTCTTTTTTTTTTTTTTTTTTTTTATGTGAAACAGGAGACATTACGTTAGGGTTTAATATTTCTCCCCCAAACAATATTATTATTCTCCCCCAAACAATGTAATTTGTCTACTAATAAAAACCTAAGTACACATGTCTCCACATCTTTAGCAGAATTAAATGATCTTGTCCCATTGCATGTTAACGTAGTATAGCTAATGTGTAGAACAAAAAGGTTACAAAAGAAACCCAAACTGATTCAGATTGTGACTTCACTGCAAATAGTTGTTCAGCCATGGGGTTTTATGATCGGGTGTAACGTAGCGTTGCTAGTCCCATGTAGATGGCAGGTGGCATATCTCAGCATATGTTGGCCGTTCACGGTTATGTTAGCAGATAGATCTCCAAAGGTGCTTAGGACTGAGAGCCCGTCGTGTTTTGAAAAGTACTTAATCTTTTGGTGTGTGATTGCTGTATTCTTCAGCTGTAATGGTGCTGTTAATTATAGAGTGTGCCTCTCCAGTGCCCACGCCACCCCAAGCCCCCGGAACAACACAGCCAACCTCAAGGCCCCCCTCTCAGTAAAGAACACTCAGTGAGGGTCCAGTGACTTCTAGATGCTGCGGTGTTGTGTAAGGCGGGCACCCTTCATTTAAGGTATGCTTGAAGAGTATTTCCAGCATCTTGTTGAGCTGTGACTGCTTCAATGAAACAGCAACAATTTTCACCAGAGTAGTTTTCTCTTGTTGTGGATTCATTGTTGATCTGTGCGCTGAGGTGATGGGCTTAGTCGGAGGGTGTTATATAACAGCTGCAGAGGTGATAGCAGGCTTCTTGTGATTTGTTTGAAAGCGGCTCAGAAGGTAGTCTAAAGGTGCTCTTTCTATTAGCTGCTTCATGAGATTTTCAAAGCTTTCAAATTTTATTGAGACGGTTTTGCAGATGCTCTTCCTATGCTGTAGCCATTTTGGTTTGTCAGTTTGTGAGACTTGCCAATGTCTCTTCTCCCTGTTTTAGATTCCGTGTTCTCAATCAGGTAATTTCCCAAGTTTGTCCATGTTTGTGCTGGATTTGTGGGATCAGTTGAGACAAAGAACCTTGGCTGCACCGAGGGGGGAATGTTACCTTTTGTGGGCCGCTGCTCTAGGCCTCTATTGTCTGTTCCTGGGCTCCGGTGTCAAAAATACAGACAATATCGCAGAATATAGGACACCACAGGGTAGTGATGTAATATAATGTAAAAGAGATGTATTTTGTTGTAGGATGCTTCTGCAAATCGGCGGCTTAACAGAAAATCTACTTGAGCTTATGGAGAGTGCGACTGCTCAGGATCGCTGTACAGACACGCCCCCCCCAATCTTAGGCTTTTAAAAATGGAAATAGTAAGGATTATCTACCTCTGTTGTACTGAAGATCTGTTCTTGCACTTAGTGTGTCATACATATTTATAAAAAAAATGATTTGCCTTGTAAATCTTTTGTCATTGATTATTTTACCAAATACATGCACTAAAATAGTTGTGTAGATGAATAAGATTTTATAGCGCTTGTATTTTTTTCTTTCATGTAATTAACAAGAGTCCATGAGCTAGTGACGTATGGGATATACATTCCTACCAGGAGGGGCAAAGTTTCCCAAACCTTAAAATGCCTATAAATACACCCCTCACCACACCCACAAATCAGTTTTACAAACTTTGCCTCCAAGGGAGGTGGTGAAGTAAGTTTGTGCTAGATTCTACGTTGATATGCGCTCCGCAGCAAGTTGGAGCCCGGTTTTCCTCTCAGCGTGCAGTGAATGTCAGAGGGATGTGAGGAGAGTATTGCCTATTGAATGCAGTGATCTCCTTCTACGGGGTCTATTTCATAAGGTTCTCTGTTATCGGTCGTAGAGATTCATCTCTTACCTCCCTTTTCAGATCGACGATATACTCTTATATTTACCATTTCCTCTACTGATTCTCGTTTCAGTACTGGTTTGGCTTTCTACAAACATGTAGATGAGTGTCCTGGGGTAAGTAAGTCTTATTTTCTGTGACACTCTAAGCTATGGTTGGGCACTTTATTTATAAAGTTCTAAATATATGTATTCAAACATTTATTTGCCTTGACTCAGAATGTTCAACTTTCCTTATTTCCAGACAGTCAGTTTCATATTTGGGATTATGCTTTAATTATCATATTTTTCTTACCTCAAAAATTTGACTTTTTCCCTGTGGGCTGTTAGGCTCGCGGGGGCTGAAAATGCTTCATTTTATTGCGTCATTCTTGGCGCGGATTTTTTTGGCGCAAAAATTCATTTCCGTTTCCGGCGTCATACGTGTCGCCGGAAGTTGCGTCATTTTTTTGACGTTATTTTGCGCCAAAAATGTCGGCGTTCCGGATGTGGCGTCATTTTTGGCGCCTAAATGCTTTTGGCGCCAAATAATGTGGGCGTCTTATTTGGCGCCAAAAAATATGGGCGTCGCTTTTGTCTCCACATTATTTCAGAATCATTTTTCATTTGCTTCTGGTTGCTAGAAGCTTGATGTTTGGCATTTTTTCCCATTCCTGAAACTGTCTTATAAGGAATTTGATCTATTTTGCTTTATATGTTGTTTTTTCTCTTACATATTGCAAGATGTCTCACGTTGCATCTGAGCCAGAAGATACTACAGGAAAACCTCTGCCTGCTGGATCTACCAAAGCTAAGTGTATCTGCTGTAAACTTTTGGTAGCTATTCCTCCAGCTGTTGTTTGTATTAAATGTCATGACAAACTTGTTAATGCAGATAATATTTCCTTTAGTGATGTACCATTGTCTGTTGCAGTTCCCTCAACATCTAAGGTGCAGAATGTTCCTGATAACATAAGAGATTTTGTTTCTGAATCCATAAAGAAGGCTTTGTCTGTTATTTCTCCTTCTAGTAAACGTAAAAAGTCTTTTAAATCTTCTCTCTCTACAGATGAATTTTTAAATGAACACCATCATTCTGATTCTTTGGACTCTTCTGGTTCAGAGGATTCTGTCTCAGAGATTGATGCTGATAAATCTTCATATTTATTTAAGATGGAATTTATTCGCTCTTTACTTAAAGAAGTACTAATTGCTTTAGAAATAGAGGATTCTAGTCCTCTTGATACTAATTCTATACGTTTGGATAAGGTTTTTAAAGCTCCTGCGGTTATTCCAGAAGTCTTTCCTGTTCCTAATGCTATTTCTGCAGTAATTGCTAAGGAATGGGATAGATTGGGTAATTCATTTACTCCTTCTAAACGTTTTAAGCAATTATATCCTGTTCCGCCTGACAGATTAGAATTTTGGGACAAAATCCCTAAAGTTGATGGGGCTATTTCTACCCTTGCTAAACGTGCTACCATTCCTACATCAGATGGTACCTCGTTTAAGGATCCTTTAGATAGAAAAATTGAATCTTTTCTAAGAAAAGCTTATCTATGTTCAGGTAATCTTCTTAGACCTGCTATATCATTGGCTGATGTTGCTGCAGCTTCAACTTTTTGGTTGGAAACTCTAGCGCAACAAGTAACAAATCGTGATTCTCATGATATTATTATTCTTCTCCAGCATGCTAATAATTTCATCTGTGATGCCATTTTTGATATTATTAGAGTTGATGTTAGATTTATGTCTCTGGCTATCTTAGCCAGAAGAGCTTTATGGCTTAAGACTTGGAATGCTGATATGGCTTCTAAATCAACTCTACTTTCCATTTCTTTCCAGGGAAACAAATTATTTGGTTCTCAGTTGGATTCTATTATTTCAACTGTTACTGGTGGGAAAGGAACTTTTTTACCACAGGATAAAAAGTCTAAAGGTAAAAACAGGGCTAACAATCGTTTTCGTTCCTTTCGTTTCAACAAAGAACAAAAGCCTGATCCTTCGTCCTCAGGAGCAGTTTCAGTTTGGAAACCATCTCCAGTCTGGAATAAATCCAAGCCTGCTAGAAAGGCAAAGCCTGCTTCTAAGTTCACATGAAGGTACGGCCCTCATTCCAGTTCAGCTGGTAGGGGGCAGGTTACGTTTTTTCAAAGAAATTTGGATCAGTTCTGTTCACAATCTTTGGATTCAGAACATTGTTTCAGAAGGGTACAGAATTGGTTTCAAGATGAGACCTCCTGCAAAGAGATTTTTTCTTTCCCATGTCCCAGTAAATCCAGTGAAAGCTCAAGCATTTCTGAATTGTGTTTCAGATCTAGAGTTGGCTGGAGTAATTATGCCAGTTCCAGTTCCGGAACAGGGGATGGGGTTTTATTCAAATCTCTTCATTGTACCAAAGAAGGAGAATTCCTTCAGACCAGTTCTGGATCTAAAATTATTGAATCGTTATGTAAGGATACCAACGTTCAAGATGGTAACTGTAAGGACTATATTGCCTTTTGTTCAGCAAGGGAATTATATGTCCACAATAGATTTACAGGATGCATATCTGCATATTCCGATTCATCCAGATCATTATCAGTTCCTGAGATTCTCTTTTCTAGACAAGCATTACCAATTTGTGGCTCTACCGTTTGGCCTTGCTACAGCTCCAAGAATTTTTACAAAGATTCTCGGTGCCCTTCTGTCTGTAATCAGAGAACAGGGTATTGTGGTATTTCCTTATTTGGACGATATCTTGGTACTTGCTCCGTCTTTACATTTAGCAGAGTCTCATACGAATCGACTTGTGTTGTTTCTTCAAGATCATGGTTGGAGGATCAATTTACCAAAAAGTTCTTTGATTCCTCAAACAAGGGTAACCTTTCTGGGTTTCCAGATAGATTCAGTGTCCATGACTTTGTCTTTAACAGACAAGAGACGTCTAAAATTGATTACAGCCTGTCGAAACCTTCAGTCTCAATCATTCCCTTCGGTAGCCTTATGCATGGAAATTCTAGGTCTTATGACTGCTGCATCGGACGCGATCCCCTTTGCTCGTTTTCACATGCGACCTCTTCAGCTCTGTATGCTGAACCAATGGTGCAGGGATTACACGAAGATATATCAATTAATATCTTTAAAACCGATTGTTCGGCACTCTCTAACGTGGTGGACAGATCACCATCGTTTAATTCAGGGGGCTTCTTTTGTTCTTCCGACCTGGACTATAATTTCAACAGATGCAAGTCTCACAGGTTGGGGAGCTGTGTGGGGATCTCTGACGGCACAAGGAGTTTGGGAATCTCAGGAGGTGAGATTACCGATCAATATCTTGGAACTCCGTGCAGTTTTCAGAGCTCTTCAGTTTTGGCCTCTTCTGAAGAGAGAATCGTTCATTTGTTTTCAGACAGACAATGTCACAACTGTGGCATACATCAATCATCAAGGAGGGACTCACAGTCCTCTGGCTATGAAAGAAGTATCTCGAATTTTGGTTTGGGCGGAATCCAGCTCCTGTCTAATCTCTGCGGTTCATATCCCAGGTGTAGACAATTGGGAAGCGGATTATCTCAGTCGCCAAACGTTGCATCCGGGCGAATGGTCTCTTCACCCAGAGGTATTTCTTCAGATTGTTCAAATGTGGGGGCTCCCAGAGATAGATCTGATGGCCTCTCATCTAAACAAGAAACTTCCCAGGTATCTGTCCAGATCCCGGGATCCTCAGGCGGAGGCAGTGGATGCATTATCACTTCCTTGGAAGTATCATCCTGCCTATATCTTTCCGCCTCTAGTTCTTCTTCCAAGAGTAATCTCCAAGATTCTGAGGGAATGCTCGTTTGTTCTGCTAATAGCTCCGGCATGGCCTCTCAGGTTTTGGTATGCGGATCTTGTCCGGATGGCATCTTGCCAGCCTTGGACTCTTCCGTTAAGACCAGACCTTCTGTCACAAGGTCCTTTTTTCCATCCGGATCTGAAATCCTTAAATTTAAAGGTATGGAGATTGAACGCTTGATTCTTGGTCATAGAGGTTTCTCTGACTCCGTGATTAATACTATGTTACAGGCTCGTAAATCTGTATCTAGAGAGATATATTATAGAGTCTGGAAGACTTATATTTCATGGTGTCTTTCTCATCATTTTTCTTGGCATTCTTTTAGAATACCGAGAATTTTACAATTTCTTCAGGATGGTTTGGATAAGGGTTTGTCCGCAAGTTCTTTGAAAGGACAAATCTCTGCTCTTTCTGTTCTTTTTCACAGAAAGATTGCTATTCTTCCTGATATTCATTGTTTTGTACAAGCTTTGGTTCGTATAAAACCTGTCATTAAGTCAATTTCTCCTCCATGGAGTTTGAATTTGGTTTTGGGAGCTCTTCAAGCTCCTCCGTTTGAACCTATGCATTCATTGGACATTAAATTACTTTCTTGGAAAGTTTTGTTCCTTTTGGCCATCTCTTCTGCTAGAAGAGTTTCTGAATTATCTGCTCTTTCGTGTGAGTCTCCTTTTCTGATTTTTCATCAGGATAAGGCGGTGTTGCGAACTTCTTTTGAATTTTTACCTAAAGTTGTGAATTCCAACAACATTAGTAGAGAAATTATGGTTCCTTCATTATGTCCTAATCCTAAGAATTCTAAGGAGAAATCATTGCATTCTTTGGATGTTGTTAGAGCTTTGAAATATTATGTTGAAGCTACGAAATCTTTCCGTAAGACTTCTAGTCTATTTGTTATCTTTTCCGGTTCTAGGAAAGGCCAGAAAGCTTCTGCCATTTCTTTGGCATCTTGGTTGAAATCTTTAATTCATCTTGCCTATGTTGAGTCGGGTAAAATTCCGCCTCAAAGAATTACAGCTCATTCTACTAGGTCAGTTTCTACTTCCTGGGCGTTTAGGAATGAAGCTTCGGTTGACCAGATCTGCAAAGCAGCAACTTGGTCCTCTTTGCATACTTTTACTAAATTCTACCATTTTGATGTATTTTCTTCTTCTGAAGCAGTTTTTGGTAGAAAAGTTCTTCAGGCAGCGGTTTCAGTTTGAATCTTCTGCTTATGTTTTTTGTTAAACTTTTATTTGGGTGTGGATTATTTTCAGCAGGAATTGGCTGTCTTTATTTTATCCCTCCCTCTCTAGTGACTCTTGTGTGGAAAGATCCACATCTTGGGTAGTCATTATCCCATACGTCACTAGCTCATGGACTCTTGTTAATTACATGAAAGAAAACATAATTTATGTAAGAACTTACCTGATAAATTCATTTCTTTCATATTAACAAGAGTCCATGAGGCCCACCCTTTTTTGTGGTGGTTATGATTTTTTTGTATAAAGCACAATTATTCCAATTCCTTATTTTATATGCTTCGCACTTTTTTTCTTATCACCCCACTTCTTGGCTATTCGTTAAACTGATTTGTGGGTGTGGTGAGGGGTGTATTTATAGGCATTTTAAGGTTTGGGAAACTTTGCCCCTCCTGGTAGGAATGTATATCCCATACGTCACTAGCTCATGGACTCTTGTTAATATGAAAGAAATGAATTTATCAGGTAAGTTCTTACATAAATTATGTTTTTCTACGGGACAAAGGGATGCCTTCTCTGATCCTATCACTGGACGCGGAGAAGGCATTCAACAGGGTGGATTGGAAATATATGTTAGCTGTGCTGCAAATAATGGGGTTTAATAGAAGATTTCTACAAGCCATCAAAGGTTTATACTCGACACCCACAGCTCAAGTTAGGGCGATAGGACATCAATCCAAAGAAATACACATACTCAATGGAACAAGGCAGGGATGCCCGCTCTCTCCGTTAATTTTTGCAAAATGTTTTGAACCGTTAGCAGCGTACATACGAAACTGTCCGGACATATCAGGCTTAGAAATAGGAAAGATACACCATAAAATCGCGGACAATGTGCTGCTCATTATTACAAACCCATTAAAGTCACTGCCCTTTGTATATCAGGCAATACAGTTATTTTCCCAAATATCTGGCTATAAGGTTAATGCAGGAAAATGTGAAGCACTCCCCTTATCCATCCCAAAACCCACGATCAAGTTGATTGAGGCAAATTTCGATTTTCAATGGGTGTCAGAGGGATTGAAATATCTAGGGATTAAGCTCACAACACACTCCTCGAAGCTTTATGCGGCAAATTATGTTCCCTTGTTTAAAGCAATCAGATCAGATCTGGGGAAATGGAGGAAGATGGGCTTCTCCTGGTACGGAAGATTGTCTGCGGTGAAAATGACAGTTTTGCCGAGAATTTTGTATCTTTTCAGAGTACTCCCGATTAAACTAAATATCCCAGACCTCGACAATCTCCAGAGAGATATACATAGATTTCTGAGGGATAATAAACACCCAAGGATCTCACACCACATTATGGATAGACATAGACAGTTGGGAGGGGTGGGAGCCCCTAATTTACATGATTATTACACAGCAGCCCGGTTGGCCCAAAACTCAACACTAGGGAGATGACAAACTGATATTCTATGGCTAGCTCTAGAGGCAGAAATGTTAGCTCGTTTTTAAAGGATCCTTTGGATCAGTGTTTCCCAACCACGGTCCTCAAGTACCCCCAACAGTCCTGGTTTTCATTATAGCTTAACTAGAGCACAGTTGAAATAATCATCTGATGGATGAGAGCAGATTGGTTACTGATCAGCTGATTACTTCACCAGTGCACTGGTTCAGCTATAATGAAAACCAGGCCTGTTTTGGGTACTTGAGGATCGCGGTTGGGAAACACTGCTTTGGATAGAAAACTTCAAGGTTTTCATAGGCCATTCTTTCAGCTTGCAGGCTTTATGTTTTAACCTGCTGTCAGGGCTGCTTGTGTAGCCAGCAGTGGTATATTTAGGTTTCTCCTGTTAAGTGTGGTCAGTCCACGGGTCATCATTACTTCTGGGATATTATCTCCTCCCCTACAGGAAGTGCAAGAGGATTCACCCAGCAGAGCTGCTATATAGCTCCTCCCCTCTACGTCACCTCCAGTCATTCTCTTGCACCCAACGAATAGATAGGACGTGTGAGAGGACTGTGGTGATTTTAATTAGTTTATTACCTTCAATCAAAAGTTTGTTATTTTATAATAGCACCGGAGTGTGTTATTCATTCTCTGGTAGAATTTGAAGAAGAATCTACCTGAGTTTTTTCTATGATTTTAGCCGGAGTAGTTAAGATCATATTGCTGTTTCTCGGCCATCTGAGGAGAGGTAAACTTCAGATCAGGGGACAGCGGGCAGATTAATCTGCAAAGAGGTATGTAGCAGTTTATATATTTTCTGACATGGAATTGATGAGAAAATCCTGCCATACCGTTATAATGTAAACTCAGCCTTAAAAACAGTAGATGTATCTGGTATCAGGCTGTCATGTATGTATATTTTACACTTCAGTATTCTGGGGAATGGTACTTCACTGGATTTATACTGTATGCATAGACTTAACCTAATTTGCAGGGTCTTGCAATAGGGTTTCTTCTGTTAAGTGTGATCAGTCCACGGGTCATCATTACTTCTGGGATATTAACTGCTCCCCTACAGGAAGTGCAAGAGGATTCACCCAGCAGAGCTGCATATAGCTCCTCCCCTCTACGTCACTCCCAGTCATTCTCTTGCACCCAGCAACTAGATAGGTCGTGTGAGAGGACTATGGTGATTATACTTAGTTTTATATCTTCAATCAAAAGTGTTATTACCTCTCTGGCAGAGTTTGAGGAAGAATCTACCAGAGTTTTGCTATGATTTTAGCCGGAGTAGTTAAGATCATATTGCTGTTCTCGGCCATCTGAGGAGTGAGGTAAACTTCAGATCAGGGGACAGCGGGCAGATGAATCTGCATAGAGGTATGTAGCAGTTTTTATTTTCTGACAATGGAATTGATGAGAAAATCCTGCCATACCGATATAATGTCATGTATGTATACTTTACACTTCAGTATTCTGGGAGAATGGTACTTCACTAGAATTACACTGTAAGAAAGACATAAAGCTGTTTAATAACTAGAGATTATGTTTAACGTTTTTGCTGGAATGTAAAATCGTTTTCATTTGCTGAGGTACTGAGTGAATAAATGTTTGGGCACCATTTTTCCACTTGGCAGTTGCTTAAATCTGTTTTTTCTGTCAGTTTCTGTTCTCCCTCACTGCTGTGTGTGTGGGGGAGGGGCACTTTTACTATGCATCAAATATTTCAGTCAGCAACTCATTGTATTCCCTGCATGATCCGGTTCATCTCTACAGAGCTCAGGGGTCTTCAAAACTTATTTTGAGGGAGGTAATTTCTCTCAGCAGAGCTGTGAGAATTATAGTTTGACTGAAATAAAAACTTTTATTCTGTAATTTGTTTCCTGCTTTCAGAAATTGTTATCTTTGCTAATGGGATTAAACCTTTGCTAAAGTTGTGTTGTTTACAAGGATTGAGGCTATAACTGTTTCAATTTATTAATTTTTAACTGTCATAGATCTTCTGTGCTTCTTAAAGGCACAGTACGTTTTAATATTATTCTATTTGAATTGTATTTCCAAGTTGCAAGTTTATTTGCTAGTGTGTTAAACATGTCTGATTCAGAAGATGATACCTGTGTCATTTGTTGCAATGCCAAAGTGGAGCCCAATAGAAATTTATGTACTAACTGTATTGATGCTACTTTAAATAAAAATCAATCTGTACAAATTGAACAAATTTCACCAAACAACGAGGGGAGAGTTATGCCGACTAACTCGCCTCACGTGTCAGTACCTACATCTCCCGCTCAGAGGGAGGTGCGTGATATTGTAGCGCCGAGTACAGCTGGGCGGCCATTACAAATCACATTACAGGATATGGCTACTGTTATGACTGAAGTTTTGGCTAAATTACCAGAACTAAAAGGTAAGCGTGATCACTCTGGGGTGAGAACAGAGTGCGCTGATAATATTAGGGCCATGTCAGACACTGCGTCACAGGTGGCAGAACATGAGGACGGAGAACTTCATTCTGTGGGTGACGGTTCTGATCCAAACAGACTGGATTCAGATATTTCAAATTTTAAATTTAAACTGGAAAACCTCCGTGTATTACTAGGGGAGGTGTTAGCGGCTCTGAATGATTGTAACACAGTTGCAATACCAGAGAAAATGTGTAGGTTGGATAAATATTTTGCGGTACCGACGAGTACTGAGGTTTTTCCTATACCTAAGAGACTTACTGAAATTGTTACTAAGGAGTGGGATAGACCCGGTGTGCCGTTCTCACCCCCTCCGATATTTAGAAAAATGTTTCCAATAGACGCCACCACAAGGGACTTATGGCAAACGGTCCCTAAGGTGGAGGGAGCAGTTTCTACTTTAGCTAAGCGTACCACTATCCCGGTGGAGGATAGCTGTGCTTTTTCAGATCCAATGGATAAAAAGTTAGAGGGTTACCTTAAGAAAATGTTTGTTCAACAAGGTTTTATATTGCAACCCCTTGCATGCATTGCGCCGATCACGGCTGCAGCGGCATTCTGGATTGAGTCTCTGGAAGAGAACATTGATTCAGCTACTCTGGACGACATTACGGACAGGCTTAGAGTCCTTAAACTAGCTAATTCATTCATTTCGGAGGCCGTAGTACATCTTACTAAACTTACGGCGAAGAATTCAGGATTCGCCATTCAGGCACGCAGGGCGCTGTGGCTAAAATCCTGGTCAGCTGATGTTACTTCTAAGTCTAAATTGCTTAATATACCTTTCAAAGGGCAGACCTTATTCGGGCCCGGGTTGAAAGAGATTATCGCTGACATTACAGGAGGTAAAGGCCATGCCCTGCCTCAGGACAAAGCCAAAGCCAAGACTAGACAGTCTAGTTTTCGTTCCTTTCGTAATTTCAAAGCAGGAGCAGCATCAACTTCCTCTGCACCAAAACAGGAAGGAGCTGTTGCTCGCTACAGACAAGGCTGGAAACCTAACCAGTCCTGGAACAAGGGCAAGCAGACTAGGAAACCTGCTGCTGCCCCCAAAACAGCATGAATTGAGGGCCCCCGATCCGGGATCGGATCTAGTGGGGGGCAGACTTTCTCTCTTCGCCCAGGCTTGGGCAAGAGATGTTCAGGATCCCTGGGCGCTAGAGATAATATCTCAGGGATACCTTCTGGACTTCAAATACTCTCCTCCAAGAGAGAGATTTCATCTGTCAAGATTGTCAACAATCCAGACAAAGAAAGAGGCTTTTCTACGCTGCGTACAAGAGCTCTTGTTAATGGGAGTAATCCATCCAGTTCCACGATCGGAACAGGGACAGGGGTTTTACTCAAATCTGTTTGTGGTTCCCAAAAAAGAGGGAACTTTCAGACCAATCCTGGACTTAAAGATCCTAAACAAATTCCTAAGAGTTCCATCGTTCAAGATGGAGACTATTCGGACAATTTTACCTATGATCCAAGAGGGTCAGTACATGACCACTGTAGATTTAAAAGATGCTTACCTGCACATACCGATTCACAAAGATCATTACCGGTACCTAAGGTTTGCCTTCCTAGACAGGCATTACCAGTTTGTGGCTCTTCCATTCGGATTGGCTACAGCGCCAAGAATCTTCACAAAGGTTCTGGGTGCTCTTCTGGCGGTACTAAGACCGCGGGGAATCTCGGTAGCTCCATACCTAGACGACATTCTGATACAAGCTTCAAGCTTTCAAACTGCCAAATCTCATACAGAGTTAGTGCTGGCATTTCTAAGGTCACATGGATGGAAGGTGAACGAAAAGAAAAGTTCACTCGTTCCACTCACAAGAGTTCCCTTCCTGGGGACTCTTATAGATTCTGTAGAAATGAAGATTTACCTGACAGAGGACAGGCTATCAAGACTTCAAAGTGCTTGCCGCACTCTTCATTCCATTCAACACCCGTCAGTGGCTCAATGTATGGAGGTAATCGGCTTAATGGTAGCGGCAATGGACATAGTACCCTTTGCACGCTTACACCTCAGACCACTGCAACTGTGCATGCTAGGTCAATGGAATGGGGATTACTCAGACTTATCCCCTTCTCTGAATCTGGATCAAGAGACCAGAAATTCTCTTCTATGGTGGCTTTCTCGGCCACACCTGTCCAGGGGGATGCCATTCAGCAGACCAGACTGGACAATTGTAACAACAGACGCCAGCCTTCTAGGTTGGGGTGCCGTCTGGAATTCCCTGAAGGCTCAGGGACTATGGAGTCAGGAGGAGAGTCTCCTGCCAATAAACATTCTGGAATTGAGAGCAGTTCTCAATGCCCTCCTGGCTTGGCCCCAGTTGACAACTCGGGGGTTCATCAGGTTTCAGTCGGACAACATCACGACTGTAGCTTACATCAACCATCAGGGAGGGACAAGAAGCTCCCTAGCTATGATGGAAGTATCAAAGATAATTCGCTGGGCAGAGTCTCACTCTTGCCACCTGTCAGCAATCCACATCCCGGGAGTGGAGAACTGGGAGGCGGATTTCTTAAGTCGTCAGACTTTTCATCCGGGGGAGTGGGAACTTCATCCGGAGGTCTTTGCCCAAATACTTCGACGTTGGGGCAAACCAGAGATAGATCTCATGGCGTCTCGACAGAACGCCAAGCTTCCTCGTTACGGGTCCAGATCCAGGGATCCAGGAGCAGTCCTGATAGATGCTCTGACAGCACCTTGGGACTTCAGGATGGCTTACGTGTTTCCACCCTTCCCGTTGCTTCCTCGATTGATAGCCAGAATCAAACAAGAGAGAGCATCAGTGATTCTAATAGCACCTGCGTGGCCACGCAGGACTTGGTATGCAGACCTGGTGGACATGTCATCCTGTCCGCCTTGGTCTCTACCTCTGAAACAGGACCTTCTGATACAGGGTCCCTTCAAACATCAAAATCTAACTTCTCTGAAGCTGACTGCTTGGAAATTGAACGCTTAATTTTATCAAGACGTGGGTTTTCTGAGTCAGTTATTAGTACCTTAATACAGACTAGGAAACCTGTTACCAGAAAGATTTACCATAAGATATGGCGTAAATACCTACATTGGTGTGAATCCAAAGGTTACTCTTGGAGTAAGGTTAGGATTCCTAGGATATTGTCTTTTCTACAAGAAGGTTTAGAAAAGGGTTTATCTGCTAGTTCATTAAAGGGACAGATCTCAGCTCTGTCCATTCTGTTACACAAACGTCTGTCAGAAGTTCCTGACGTCCAGGCTTTTTGTCAGGCTTTGGCCAGGATTAAGCCTGTGTTTAAAACTGTTGCTCCACCATGGAGTTTAAACCTTGTTCTTAATGTTTTACAGGGCGTTCCGTTTGAACCCCTTCATTCCATTGATATAAAGTTGTTATCTTGGAAAGTTCTATTTTTAATGGCTATTTCCTCGGCTCGAAGAGTCTCTGAATTATCAGCCTTACATTGTGATTCTCCATATTTGATTTTTCATTCGGATAAGGTAGTCCTGCGTACTAAACCTGGGTTCTTACCTAAGGTAGTTACTAACAGGAATATCAATCAAGAGATTGTTGTTCCTTCTTTATGCCCAAATCCTTCTTCAAAGAAGGAATGTCTACTGCACAACCTGGATGTAGTCCGGGCTCTAAAATTTTACTTGCAGGCAACTAAGGAATTCCGACAAACGTCTTCTCTGTTTGTCATTTACTCTGGGCAGAGGAGAGGTCAAAAAGCTTCCGCTACCTCTCTTTCTTTTTGGCTTCGTAGCATAATTCGTTTAGCTTATGAGACTGCTGGACAGCAGCCCCCTGAAAGAATTACAGCTCATTCTACTAGAGCTGTGGCTTCCACTTGGGCCTTCAAGAATGAGGCCTCTGTTGAACAGATTTGCAAGGCTGCAACTTGGTCTTCGCTTCATACTTTTTCCAAATTTTACAAATTTGACACCTTTGCTTCATCGGAGGCTATTTTTGGGAGAAAGGTTCTTCAGGCAGTGGTTCCTTCTGTATAAAGAGTCTGCCTATCCCTCCCGTCATCCGTGTACTTTTGCTTTGGTATTGGTATCCCAGAAGTAATGATGACCCGTGGACTGATTACACTTAACAGAAGAAAACATAATTTATGCTTACCTGATAAATTCCTTTCTTCTGTAGTGTGATCAGTCCACGGCCCGCCCTGTTTTTAAGGCAGGTAAATATTTTTTAATTTATACTCCAGTCACCACTTCACCCTTGGCTTTTCCTTTCTCGTTGGTCCTTGGTCGAATGACTGGGAGTGACGTAGAGGGGAGGAGCTATATGCAGCTCTGCTGGGTGAATCCTCTTGCACTTCCTGTAGGGGAGCAGTTAATATCCCAGAAGTAATGATGACCCGTGGACTGATCACACTACAGAAGAAAGGAATTTATCAGGTAAGCATAAATTATGTTTTTAAATAACAATTAATTTATTGAGGTTAAACGTTTTTTGCTGGCATGTAAAATCGTTTATTTCTCTGAGGTACTGGGTGAAAAAATGTTTTGGGCACTGTTTTTTCCACTTGGCAATAGTTTTGTTTAAATTAAAACAGTTTACTGATCTCTCTCACTGTTATGTGTGAGGGGGAGGGGCCATTTTTGGTGCTTTTACTACGCATCAAAAAACTTAGTCAGAGGTTCATTTTCTTCCTGCATGATCCGGTTCATCTCTACAGAACTCAGGGATCTTCAAAGCTTGTTTTGAGGGAGGTAATCATTCACAGCAGAGCTGTGAAGATTGTAGTTGACTGTGATAAAAAAACGTTTATTTGTGTATTTTTTCTGCTGTCAGGGTTAGTTATCCTTTGCTAATGGGAACAATCCTTTGCTAAAATTGTATATTTCTTACAAAGATTTGATGCTATAATTTTTTCTGTGCTTCTTATAGGCACAGTTCGTTTTCATATTATTGTAAATTACTTGAAAAAGCATTTCCAAGTTGCTAGTTAATTGCTAGTGTGTTAAACATGTCTGATTCAGAGGAAGATACATGTGCTATATGTGCTAATGCCAAAGTGGAGCCCAATAGAAATTTATGTACTAACTGTATTGATGCTACTTTAAATAAAAGTCAATCTGTACAAATTGAACATATTTCACCAGACAACGAGGGGAGAGTTATGCCGACTAACTCGCCTCACGTGTCAGTACCTACATCTCCCGCTCGGGAGGTGCGTGATATTGTAGCGCCGAGTACATCTGGGCGGCCATTACAAATCACATTACAGGATATGGCTACTGTTATGACTGAGGTTTTGGCTAAATTACCAGAACTGAGAGGTAAGCGTGATCACTCTGGGGTGAGAACAGAGTGCGCTGATAATATTAGGGCCATGTCAGACACTGCGTCACAGGTGGCAGAACATGAGGACGGAGAACTTCATTCTGTGGGTGACGGTTCTGATCCAAACAGACTGGATTCAGATATTTCAAATTTTAAATTTAAGCTGGAAAACCTCCGTGTATTACTAGGGGAGGTATTAGCGGCTCTGAATGATTGTAACACAGTTGCAATACCAGAGAAAATGTGTAGGTTGGATAGATATTTTGCGGTACCGGCGAGTACTGATGTTTTTCCTATACCTAAGAGACTTACTGAAATTGTTACTAAGGAGTGGGATAGACCCGGTGTGCCGTTCTCACCCCCTCCGATATTTAGAAAAATGTTTCCAATAGACGCCACCACACGGGACTTATGGCAGACGGTCCCTAAGGTGGAGGGAGCAGTTTCTACTTTAGCTAAGCGTACCACTATCCCGGTGGAAGATAGCTGTGCTTTTTCAGATCCAATGGATAAAAAATTAGAGGGTTACCTTAAGAAAATGTTTGTTCAACAAGGTTTTATATTGCAACCTCTTGCATGTATTGCGCCTGTCACGGCTGCAGCAGCATTTTGGTTTGAGTCTCTGGAAGAGACACTTGAATCATCTACACTAGATGAGATTACACACAAACTTAAAGCCCTTAAGTTAGCTAACTCTTTTATTTCAGATGCCGTAGTACATTTAACTAAGCTTACGGCTAAGAATTCCGGATTCGCCATTCAGGCACGCAGAGCACTGTGGCTAAAATCCTGGTCAGCTGATGTTACTTCTAAATCTAAATTGCTTAATATACCTTTCAAAGGGCAGACCTTATTCGGGCCCGGGTTGAAAGAGATTATCGCTGACATTACAGGAGGTAAAGGCCATGCCCTGCCTCAGGACAAAGCCAAAGCTAAGGCTAGACAGTCTAATTTTCGTTCCTTTCGTAATTTCAAAGCAGGAGCAGCATCAACTTCCTCTGCACCAAAACAGGAAGGAGCTGTTGCTCGCTACAGACAAGGCTGGAAACCTAACCAGTCCTGGAACAAGGGCAAGCAGGCCAGGAAACCTGCTGCTGCCCCTAAGACAGCATGAATCGAGGGCCCCCGATCCGGGACCGGATCTAGTGGGGGGCAGACTTTCTCTCTTCGCCCAGGCTTGGGCAAGAGATGTTCAGGATCCCTGGGCGTTAGAGATCATATCTCAGGGATACCTTCTGGACTTCAAATCCTCTCCCCCAAGAGGGAGATTTCATCTGTCAAGGTTGTCAACAAACCAAACAAAGAAGGAAGCGTTTCTACACTGCGTACAAGATATTTTATTAATGGGAGTGATCCATCCGGTTCCGCGGTCGGAACAAGGACAAGGGTTTTACTCAAATCTGTTTGTAGTTCCCAAGAAAGAGGGAACTTTCAGGCCAATCTTGGATTTAAAGATCCTAAACAAATTCCTAAGAGTTCCATTGTTCAAGATGGAAACTATTCAAACAATTTTGCCCATGATCCAAGAGGGTCAGTACATGACCACAGTGGATTTAAAGGATGCTTACCTTCACATACCGATTCACAGAAATCATTACCGGTATCTAAGGTTTGCCTTTCTAGACAGGCATTACCAGTTTGTAGCTCTTCCATTCGGATTGGCTACGGATCCAAGAATCTTCACAAAGGTTCTGGGTACTCTTCTGGCGGTACTAAGACCGCGAGGAATTTCGGTAACTCCGTACCTAGACGACATTCTGATACAAGTTTCAAGCTTTCAAACTGCCAAGTCTCATACAGAGTTAGTACTGGCATTTCTAAGGTCGCATGGATGGAAGGTGAACGAAAAGAAGAGTTCTCTCTTTCCACTCACAAGAGTTCCCTTCTTGGGGACTCTGATAGATTCTGTAGAAATGAAGATTTATCTGACAGAAGACAGGTTAACAAAGCTTCAAAATGCATGCCGTGTCCTTCATTCCATTCAACACCCGTCAGTAGCTCAATGCATGGAGGTGATCGGATTAATGGTAGCGGCAATGGACATAGTCCCCTTTGCACGCCTACATCTCAGACCGCTGCAATTGTGCATGCTAAGTCAGTGGAATGGGGATTACTCAGATTTGTCCCCAACTCTGAATCTGAATAAAGAGACCAGAAATTCTCTTCTATGGTGGCTTTATCGGCCACATCTGTCCAGGGGGATGCCATTCAGCAGGCCAAACTGGACAATTGTAACAACAGACGCCAGCCTACTAGGTTGGGGCGCTGTCTGGAATTCTCTGAAGGCTCAGGGACTATGGAATCAGGAGGAGAGTCTCCTTCCAATAAACATTCTGGAATTGAGAGCAGTTCTCAATGCCCTTCTGGCTTGGCCCCAGTTAACAACTCGGGGGTTCATCAGGTTTCAGTCGGACAACATCAGGACTGTAGCTTACATCAACCATCAGGGAGGGACAAGAAGCTCCCTAGCAATGATGGAAGTATCAAAGATAATTCGCTGGGCAGAGTCTCACTCTTGCCACCTGTCTGCAATCCACATCCCGGGAGTGGAGAACTGGGAAGCAGATTTCTTAAGTCGTCAGACTTTTCATCCGGGGGAGTGGGAACTTCATCCGGAGGTCTTTGCCCAAATACTTCGACGTTGGGGCAAACCAGAGATAGATCTCATGGCGTCTCGTCAGAACGCCAAGCTTCCTCGCTACGGGTCCAGATCCAGGGATCCGGGAGCGGTTCTGATAGATGCTCTGACAGCACCTTGGACCTTCAAGATGGCTTATGTGTTTCCACCCTTCCCGATGCTTCCTCGATTGATTGCCAGAATCAAACAGGAGAGAGCATCAGTGATTCTAAGAGCACCTGCATGGCCACGCAGGACTTGGTATGCAGATCTAGTGGACATGTCATCCTGTCCGCCTTGGTCTCTACCTCTGAAACAGGACCTTCTGATCCAGGGTCCATTCAAACATCAAAATCTAACTTCTCTGAAGCTGACTGCTTGGAGATTGAACGCTTGATTTTATCAAAACGTGGGTTTTCTGAGCCAGTTATTGATACCTTAATACAGGCTAGGAAGCCTGTTACCCGAAGGATTTACCATAAAATATGGCGTAAATACTTATATTGGTGCGAATCCAAGAGTTACTCATGGAGTAAGGTTAGGATCCCAAGGATATTGTCTTTTCTACAAGAAGGTTTAGAAAAGGGTTTATCCGCTAGTTCCTTAAAGGGACAGATTTCAGCTCTGTCCATTCTTTTACACAAACGTCTGTCAGAAGTTCCGGATGTTCAAGCTTTTTGTCAGGCTTTAGCTAGGATCAAGCCTGTGTTTAAAACTGTTGCTCCGCCATGGAGTTTGAACTTAGTTCTTAATGTTTTACAGGGTGTTCCGTTTGAACCCCTTCATTCCATTGATATCAAGTTGTTATCTTGGAAAGTTCTGTTTTTAATGGCTATTTCCTCGGCTCGAAGAGTCTCTGAGTTATCTGCCTTACATTGTGATTCTCCTTATCTGATTTTTCATTCAGACAAGGTAGTTCTGCGTACTAAACCTGGGTTCCTACCTAAGGTGGTCACTAACAGGAATATCAATCAAGAGATTGTTGTTCCATCTTTGTGTCCTAATCCTTCCTCGAAGAAGGAACGTCTGCTACACAATTTAGATGTAGTCCGTGCCCTGAAATTTTATCTACAGGCAACTAAGGATTTTCGTCAAACGTCTTCCCTGTTTGTCGTTTATTCTGGCCAGAGGAGAGGTCAAAAAGCTTCGGCTACCTCTCTCTCTTTTTGGCTTCGTAGCATAATACGATTAGCCTATGAGACTGCTGGACAGCAGCCTCCTGAAAGAATTACAGCTCATTCTACTAGAGCTGTGGCTTCCACTTGGGCCTTTAAGAATGAGACTTCTGTTGAACAGATTTGCAAGGCTGCAACTTGGTCTTCTCTTCATACTTTTTCCAAATTTTACAAATTTGACACGTTTGCTTCTTCGGAGGCTGTTTTTGGGAGAAAGGTTCTTCAGGCAGTGGTTCCCTCCGTATAAAGAGCCTGCCTGTCCCTCCCGTCATCCGTGTACTTTTGCTTTGGTATTGGTATCCCAGAAGTAATGATGACCCGTGGACTGACCACACTTAACAGGAGAAAACAAAATTTATGCTTACCTGATAAATTCATTTCTCCTGTAGTGTGGTCAGTCCACGGCCCGCCCTGTTTTTTATGGCAGGCTAAAAAAATTTTTGGATTATACTCCAGTCACCACTACACCCTTGGGCTTCTCCTTTCTCGTTGGTCCTTTGGTCGAATGACTGGAGGTGACGTAGAGGGGAGGAGCTATATAGCAGCTCTGCTGGGTGAATCCTCTTGCACTTCCTGTAGGGGAGGAGATAATATCCCAGAAGTAATGATGACCCGTGGACTGACTACACTACAGGAGAAATGAATTTATCAGGTAAGCATAAATTTTGTTTTTGTGCTGACCTAGGTACTCAGAATCACCCCCTGGATTGAGGCCATTTTTGGCCATATAATTTTTTGGTCAGGGAGTAAATGTGACTTTGTAATCCCTATCATACACAACACAGATCTTAAACCAAAATCACTACCTGTATCAATCGAATACAGGTGTGTGTTATCAGGCAACAAAAAAAGTCAGAAATAGGCGTATATATGCATACATTTAGCGGTCAACTAAGATAGTCTTCCTAGAAAACGAAAATCCCATCCAGTTTGTATCATTAAAATATAACTTTTATTAAAGGATATTGTAAAAAAAAATTTTTACAATTTCCTTTAATAAAAGTTACAAGTATGCATATATTGTATGCAGTGAAGCTGCAATTAACAGACAGGGAAAACAAATTCCCAATAATCAAGTGAGGCAGATCATTCCAATAAATGTCCAGCTGGGTAGTAGTAGTATTACACATAATGGTAATCCCTATCATAAGCAGATCTTAAGTAAAAAACTGTTACAAGTAACTATGACTATGTTGTATGCAGTGAAGCTGCAATTAACAGACAGGGGAAACAAATTGCAAATAATCAAGTAACGCAGATCATTTCAATAAATGGTCAACTGTTGCTCTATAAAATAAACTAAAGCCCAGAGCAATCATGCAAAGAATTCAGTGAGTGACCGTGACCTACCTGAGTTAAGTTCCTCCGTCTCCACTAATTAATATGCCCCTTCTGCTTCCAATCCTCCACCAATCAGTCTCCTGGCTGTCTCTGTCGCCACTGATTTCACCTAACCCCCGTTGCCGCCTGGGAGATCACGTGCATGACTCCTTCAATCCATGTGCTAACAGCAGGAAGGTGGCTGGTCGAAAACGTCACGTGACCTCAGTGAAAAGCTGTTCACGTGACTGCTCGGGCGGTAAGCCATCCCATCAAAATAAAAAAAATAAAAAAAATTTTAATAGCCACATACTTGCCAGGGGCAAGTGCCGCCCCCCAAAAATGGCTTTGTTGGCCTATTCCTTAATACGCCCCCTGGTAGCCGGTACTGTTTGGTATGACAACCTGTCAGATCTTGATGAGATTCAGGATCGCATTAATCTCCTGAGGACAGCAAATAACATTTATTTCTTATTCACACTAATACTAATTCCTTAGCTCTTTTTGCTATAGATTTATGATTTAACCCCTTCACTACTGGGACTTTCAGACAAAAACTTTCACAAAATACCAGAGAATGTTTTGCATTTTTGCTATCACTCCGTTTAAACAGAAATAGAGCCTTTTTTGTTTTTCTTCTACTAGATACGACGAGTCCATGGATTCATCCTTTACTTGTGGGATATTATCCTCCTGCTAACAGGAAGTGGCAAAGAGCACCACAGCAGAGCTGTCTATATAGCTCCTCCCTTGACTCCACCCCCCAGTCATTCTCTTTGCCTATACTAAGTAATAGGAAGGGTAAAGTGAAAGAGGTGATAAAATGATAGTTTTTATTTTCTTCAAGCAAGACTTTTTTATTTTAAATGGTACCGGTGAGAGCTATTTTTTCCCAGGCAGCAGATGGATGAAGATTTCTGCCTGGAGACTGATGATCTTAGCAGTTGTCACTAAGATCCAGAGTAGTTCCCACAGAATGGCTGAGGAGTACTTTCTTTTTTTTAAAATATTATTTTTTATTGACAATTCAACAAAAATTCTTACAGCATTTTATAATAAATATATCATATCTTCTGATAGTTCGAGAGAAAACAAAATAAATACCTATATGATTATAGGTTACATCATGAAAGCATACCAGGTCCTTGTGGGGGTCATATATGTACAAAAAAAAGAAGAAAACCAGACCGTGTCTCAATTGACTTACAAGCATAAATATGAACAAAATAATACTTTCAATGTAATAAAACAATACTTAATCGAGATGAAGAGAAACACTTTTCCCTTTAACTATCAGCTCAAGGATTCTCCCCTTGACCTAGAGCCCATCGTCCGAATTATCAAACATTCTAAGCTGAGATATATCCAAGACTTAGGGACATTTCATTCATCATTCTATAGACACCACATCCACATCAAGCATACAAAATGAGTAAATAAGAATGGACAAACAGAAAACAAACAAAACAAAAAAAAAGAAAAAAAAAAAAAGGGAGAAAAACACACCCCTATCCCTTCACTCCCCTACCCCTCCGCCTCCACTGATGTCACTACTTCTTCGATGCCGGTCGACCACCACCCGGGGTAATGACCTGCTAAGATGTTTTGAAGGATGAAAGTAGAGTTGCTTATTGGTTTAACTATTTGAATTTGGGTTTTATTCGGGAGTGATTTGATTACTCCCTCCCATTTAGAAAAAAATGCCTGTACCTGATCACTATTTGTAATTGAAATATTATATTGTTCCAAGATTATTTGCATGATTACTGCTTTCTTAAATTCTCTAAATTTGGGCGCATGTGTCGCTTTCCAGTTCCTGAAAATGAGATTTCGAGCTAATATCAGTATAGTATTTAACAATTTATAATCCTTACATCTCGTTGAATATCTAACTAGAAAGAGAATGTCTCGAGAGGTTATGGTGAATGTAGGATTAACTGTCTGTTTGATCCAGAAAGATATTTTACACCAGAATTGGAATATCTTAGGGCATAACCATAAACAATGCAAAATATCTGCGTTCTCTTTACTGCATCTTGTACATAAATGGACGTTCTTCGACCAGATAGATATTTTACCAGGAGTAATATATACATTATATAAAATTTTTAGATGTGACTCGCGCCAGGCTGTAGGAACCCAAGAATCATTAATTATTTGAAGGCTTCCCTGTATATCCGATACATCTAAATCTGGAAAAAAAATTAGCCACATTAACCGTATGTACGTGATTTGTCTTGCTTTATTATTAGAATTCAGAATTTTATAAAAAGTAGAGATGGAGAATCTACCCGCTTGAAATATTTTTATCCCAGTTGCTAATGGGCCCATCGAACAATTTCGTTTAAATTCTTTTTGGAGATTTGCTACATAATGTCGGATCTGTAAGTAAGCAAAAAAATCTTTACTTTGTATGTCATACTTAGAATAAATAGAGCCAAATGAGTCAATTGTACCGTCTGATAACAGCAGCTGTTTGACATAGTTTAGCCCCTTCCCCCCCCCACCTCTGAAACACTTAAGAGTCATATCCTGGTTGGAACTCAGGGTTCCCTTGAATTGATAAGAATTCAGTTGCATTTGGATTAACCTGAATTTCAGAGCAATATTTTTGCCATGCCCAAACTACGTTCTTAAATGTCAACAGATTATCGACATTGGCGGGCAACTTTTTAATTGGACAATGTAGCAGAGCCTTCAAATTAAATGGAGCAGTAATACTTGACTCACACTGATAAAAGGTAAAATATTGTTTCTCAGAAATCCAGTCGATAGCATACTTTAGTAAAGAGACCCAGTTATAATATTGAATATTGGGAAATGCTAAACCTCCTGCCATTTTATCATTCATTAATCTTACCAGGGCAATCCGTGGTTTTGCCCCTTTCCATATAAATTTAGAAGCTATTTGATTGAATTTCAATACGTCCTTATTTTTAAGCCTAAGAGGAATATTTTGTATGAGATACAACAATTTAGGAAATACTATTTTTTTAATTAACATTATACGTGGTATCAGTGATATTGGGAGGTTAATCCAGCTTTCTAATTAATTTTGTATTATCTTCAGACAGCTTGTTATATTTATATCATACCATTCAAGTGGGTTATTACTTAAGACTATGCCTAGATAGTTTAAGTATTTAGTTTCTTTAAAAGGATGTCTGATACTGTTTTTAACTGGTTTTGATATCCATATTAATTCGGATTTAGTGAAATTAATTTTATAACCGGATACTGAAATAAAAAGTTGCATGATAGATGTAAATTTCGGCAAGTTAACTTCTAGATTATTCAAAAACACTAGTAAGTCATCTGCATATAATGAAAGAATGAATTTATATTCCCCTATATTGATACCCTCTAATTGATCCCGTAGCATGATAGCCAATGGTTCAAGTGAGATATTGAAAAGTAGAGGAGATAATGGGCATCCCTGCCTTGTTCCTCTATGAAATGGGTCTGTAGCTACATTATTTATAACTAAGGCAGAGACTGGATTACTATATATTGACTGAATAAAATTACTAAAATATCCTCTAAACCCAAACTTCCCTATTGTCGTGAATAGGTAACTCCAACTTATGTAGTCAAACGCTTTCTCTGCGTCCAAAGCTATTATAGCAGCATCAGACCCTTTCCTACATTTCCCTTGTGACTTATTCCAAAAGTAATCCAGGATAATCATTGTTTTCCTTAGATTCTTAATTGGACTTCTCCCTTGCATAAAACCGACCTGGTTCTCATGTATAATGCCTTGGAGAATTGGCTGTAATCTATTGGCTATAATTGATGTTAGGAATTTGTAATCAGAATTAAGGAGCGATATAGGTCTATACGAATCTACCAGTTCTGGATCCTTTTTTTTTCTTAAGGATAAACACAACATTAGAAGCAGTAAAATATTTAGAACATCCTATTTCTGAACTATAATATTTATTAAATAATCTACATAATGTTGGAGTCACCTCCTCCTGTAAGATTCTGTAGAACTCGACAGGGAGACAGTCTGGTCATGCGGCCTTATTAAGTCTGGCTTGTTGGATAGCCAAATTTATTTCTTGTTCTGTGATGGCTGCATTTAAATTTTGGAGATCTTCTTGTGAGATCCTAGGTAGGATTAGTTTGGACCAGAGCGCATCCCTGTCCAGGTCATGACAGGGTTCTGCTTTATAAATCCCCTGGAAGTGGTTATAAAAAGCTTTTTTGATTTCTTCTGTCTGGATATATCTATTCCCATTCTGTCTAATAGCAATAATTAAGTTGCTGTCTTTCGGTTTAGAGATTCTAGCCAGATATTTAGCCGCTCTTCCTGTAAACCCTCTATATAGAGCTTTTTGCTTTAACCCTTCTTGCATAGCTTTTTGTTTTAAAGAAATGTCCCATTGGGTTTTAGCATTACTATATCTGCTCCAGTTTTCCTTAGATCTAAAAGAAATATAGGCATTGTACTTGTTTCTAACTGTGTTGGAAAGTTGTATTTCTTTTTGCTTAGTTTTTTTTTTGAGTCTACATAAATATGCTTTAATATGTCCTCTGAGTACAGCTTTAGCTGCTTCCCAATATGTTTCTGTTTTATCTATGTAGCCTCTATTAAAATTATGATATTCTATCCATTTATGCTTTAAAAAATTCTGGAACTGACTATCTGAGACTAAATAATTAGGAAAAAATATTCTATTATTACCTCCTTTTTTAAATGCATTAGAACCAAGCTGAGGAGTACTTTCAGTGTGAGGAACGTTTTTCATGCTACAAGCATTGAGGTATGCTCAGTCATTTTTTTCTGGAGAGACTGTGTTATTTCAGAACTGGCTGACAGTATTCTCATAAGGGAAGGGGTAAGCAGTAATCCTACATCTGAAATAGAAGGATATTACTGGGACCTGTATTTTTTGGGCTGAAAAAATGGTTGACACTGATGACATAATGTTTGTTGGGCAAACAATTTTATGTTTGGAGGGCAATTAATGTTTTTTTTGTGTGAAGCAAACGTTTTTATTTTTGATGGCAATGGAGGGTGCACATCACTTTCTTTTAGACCTGGTTATATGGAAACCCACATGGCTAGGTTCTAGACCGCTTCATAGCAGTTTTTGCAAGGCAGTGAGACATCGATATAGATGGACGGGGCCTAATTTTGCGCCTCAGTTGCGCAGTTAAATTCCCCATGCAAGCAGCAAGCTCCAGCTCCGGTGGGCCTCAAAGGAAAGATTTGGCCTAATCGAAGTGTTAGGGTGATTTTACAGATCCCCGAGGGCAGGTAGGCGCCACAGCAGAGCTGTGGCAAGGTGCAGGGGGTTATTTGGTTAATTTCATAACGTTTTTTGAACAACATTTTTGTCCATTAAGGGTTAAGCATTCCTTTTCTTGTGGTGCAATCTTAGCTGGCAAGATAAGACACATATATACTAAAATTGGGATAATTTTATCATTTTAGAGCAGTTTTGGAAAAATTGTACGCTTTTTTTCTCTTAAAGGCGCAGTACCGTTTTTCAGATTATTTTTTTCACTAAATAAAGTGTTTTCAAGCCTGTTTGTGGTCATTACTAGCCTGTTTTAACATGTCTGACATTGAGGAAAGCCTATGTTCCATGTGTTTAGAAGCTGATAAAAGTATGTCTCAGGATGATTCTCAGTCAGAAGAGAATCAGGTCATGCCATCTACTTCTCCCCAAGTGTCACAACCTTTAACGCCCGCCCAAGCGACGCCTAGTACTTCTAGCATGTCTAATTCTTTCACCCTGCAAGATATGGCTGCAGTTATGTCTACTACCCTTACAGAGGTATTATCTAAACTGCCAGGTTTACAGACTAAGCGCAGCAGGTCAGGTATTAGAGTAAATGCTGAGCCCTCTGATGCTTTATTGGCCATCTCCGATGTACCCTCACAGTGTTCTGATTTGGGGGTGGGGGAATTGCTGTCTGAGGGAGAGCTTTCTGATTCAGGAAAGATGTTCCCTCAAACAGACTCAGATGTGACGGCCTTTAAGTTTAAGCTTGAACACCTCCGCTTGTTACTCAGGGAGGTTTTAGCGACTCTGGATGATTGTGACCCTATTGTCATCCCACCAGAGAAATTGTGTAAAATGGATAAATATCTAGAGGTCCCTACTTACACTAATGTTTTTCCAGTCCCTAGAAGAATTTCGGACATTGTTACTAAGGAATGGGATAGACCAGGCATTCCGTTCTCTCCCCCTCCTACTTTTAAGAAAATGTTTCCCATATCTGACACCATTCGGGATTCGTGGCAGACGGTCCCTAAGGTGGAGGGAGCTATTTCTACACTGGCTAAGCGTACACCTATACCTATTGAGGACAGTTGTGCTTTTAAAGATCCTATGGATAAAAAATTAGAGGGTCTTCTAAAAAATTGTTTATTCATCAGGGTTTTCTTCTACAACCTATAGCGTGCATTGTTCCAGTAACTACTGCAGCAGCTTTTTGGTTTGAGGCTCTAGAGGAGTCTCTTAAGGTTGAGACCCCATTAGCGTGATATTTTGGATAGAATTAAGGCTCTCAAGCTAGCTAATTCTTTTATTACAGATGCCACTTTCCAAATGGCTAAATTAGCGGCAAAGAATGCAGGCTTTGCCATTTTAGCTCGTAGAGCGTTATGGCTTAAGTCTTGGTCTGCTGATGTGTCATCTAAATCCAAGCTTTTAGCTATTCCCTTTAAGGGTAAGACCCTTAAAGGGAGAGCTGAACTAAAGGAGATAATTTCCGACATTACTGGAGGTAAAGGTCATGCCCTTCCTCAGGACAAGACGGTTAAAATGAGGACCAAACAGAATAATTTTCATTCCTTTCAAAACTTTAAAGGTGGTCCCTCTACTTCCTCCTCCACCACCAAGCAGGAGGGGAACTTGGCACAATCCAAGTCAGTATGGACCTGGAATAAAGGTAAACAGGTCAAAAAGCCCGCTGCTGCTACCAAAACAGCATGAAGTGGCCGCCCCCGATCCGGGACTGGATCTAGTAGGGGGCAGACTTTCTCTCTTCGCTCAGGCTTGGGCAAGAGACGTTCAGGATTCCTGGGCATTAGATATTGTGACCCAGGGTATCGTCTAGAATTCAAGGATTCTCTCCCAAGAGGGAGATTTCATCTTTCACTTTTGTCTGTAGACCAGACGAAAAGAGAGGCGTTCTTACGCTGTGTAGAAGACCTATATACCATGGGTGTAATCTGCCCAGTTCCAAAATTAGAACAAGGGCAGGGGTTTTACTCAAATCTGTTTGTGGTTCCCAAAAAAGAGGGAACCTTCAGACCGATTTTAGATCTCAAAAGTCTAAACAAATTTCTCAATTTCTCAGAGTCCCATTGTTCAAGAGGGAGACCATACAAACAATTTTACCAATGTTCCAGGAGGGTCAATATATGACCACCGTGGATTTGAAGGATGCGTATCTTCACATTCCTATCTACAAAGATCATCACCAGTTCCTCAGGTTCGCCTTCCTGGACAAACATTACCAGTTTGTGGCCCTTCCTTTCGGGTTGGCCACAGCTCCCAGAATCTTCACAAAGGTGCTAGGGTCCCTTCTGGCGGTTCTAAGGCCGCGGGGCATAGCAGTGGTGCCCTATCTGGACGATATTTTGATTCAGGCGTCAACTTACCATCTGGCCAAATCTCACACGGATATCGTGTTGGCTTTTCTAAGAACTCACGGGTGGAAGGTGAACATAAAAAAGAGTTCATTAGTTCCTCTGACAAGAGTTCCATTCCTTGGAACTCTGATAGACTCGGTAGACATGAAAATTTTTCTGACGGAGGTCAGAAAATCAAAGATCTTAACTACCTGCCGAGCACTTCATTCCATTCCTCGGCCATCAGTGGCGCAGTGTATGGAGGTCATTGGGTTAATGGTAGCGGCAATGGACATAGTTCCGTTTGCTCGCTTACATCTCAGACCACTGCAGCTGTGCATGCTCAGACAGTGGAATGGGGATTATGCGGATTTATCTCCTTGGATAAATCTGGATCTAGAGACCAGAGACTCTCTTCATTGGTGGTTGTCACAGGATCATCTGTCCCAGGGAATGTGCTTCCGCAGGCCAGCATGGGTCATAGTGGGCTGGGGTGCAGTCTGGAATTCCCTGAAGGCTCAGGGTTTTTGGACTCAGGAGGAGTCCCTACTACCAATAAATATTCTGGAACTGAGAGCAATATTCAACGCGCTAAGCGTGGCCTTAGCTGGCTTCGGCCAAATTCATAAGATTCCAGTCGGACAATATCACGACTGTAGCATATACCAATGATCAAGGGGGAACAAAGAGTTCTCTAGCGATGATAGAGGTTTCCAAAATAATTTGATGGGCAGAGACTCACTCTTGCCATCTATCAGCAATATATATCCCAGGAGTGGAGAACTGGGAAGCGGATTTTCTAAGTCGTCAGACTTTTCATCCGGGGGAGTGGGAGCTCCATCCGGAGGTGTTTGCGGCATTGATCCATCAATGGGGCACATCGGAATTGGATCTGATGGCATCTCGTCAGAATGCCAAACTTCCTTGTTACGGGTCCAGATCAAGGGATCCTCAAGCAGTACTGATAGATGCTCTTGTTCAACCTGGCTTATGTGTTTCCTCCTTTTCCTCTCCTACCTCGTCTGATTGCAAGAATCAAACAGGAGAGGGCTTCGGTAATCTTGATAGCACCTGCGTGGCCACGCAGGACTTGGTATGCAGATCTGGTGGAAATGTCATCGCATGGAGATTGAACGCTTGATTTTATCTAAGCGGGGATTCTCTGAGTTGGTCATTGATACCTTGATTCAGGCTCGAAAGCCTGTCACTAGGAAAATTTACCATAAGATATGGCGTAAATATCTTTTTTGATGCGTATCCAAGGGCTATTCATGGAGTAAGATCAGGATTCCTAGGATTTTGTCCTTTCTCCAAGAAGGATTGGAGAAGGGATTATCAGCTAGTTCCTTAAAGGGACAGATTTCTGCTTTGTCAATCTTACTACACAGGCGTCTGGCAGATGTCCCAGACGTTCAGTCGTTTTGTCAGGCTTTAGTTAGAATCAAGCCTGTGTTTAAACCTGTTGCTCCGCCATGGAGTTTGAATTTAGTTCTCAATGTTCTTCAAGGGGTTCCGTTTGAACTCATGCATTCCATAGATATTACTATTTGTTGTCTATTCTGGAAAGCGTAGGGGTCAAAAAGCTATGGCTACCTCTCTTTCTTTTTGGCTGAAAAGCATCATCCGTTTGGCATACGAGACTGCTGGACAGCAGTCTCCTGAAAAAATTACAGCTTATTCTACTAGAGCGGTGGCTTCCACATGGGCTTTTAAAAACGATGCTTCTGTTGAACAGATTTGTAAGGCTGCGACTTGGTCCTCCCTTCATACCTTTTACAAATTTTACAAATTTGATACTTTTGCTTCTTCTGAGACTATTTTTGGGAGAAAAGTTCTTCAAGCAGTGGTGCCTTCTGTTTAGGTATCTGTCTTGTCCCTCCCGTTCATCCGTGTCCTGTAGCTTTGGTATTGTATCCCACAAGTAAAGGATGAATCCGTGGACTCGTTGTATCTAGTAGAAGAAAAGGAAATTTATGCTTACCTGATAAATTGAGTCCACGGCCCTCCCTGTCAATTTAAGACAGATTATATTTTTGTGTTTAAAACTTCAGTCACCTCTGCACCTTTTAGTTTCTCCTTTTTCTTCCTATACCTTCGGTCGAATGACTGGGGGTGGAGTCAAGGGAGGAGCTATATAGACAGCTCTGCTGTGGTGCTCTTTGCTACTTCCTGTTAGCAGGAGGATAATATCCCACAAGTAAAGGATGAATCCGTGGACTCGTCGTATCGTAGAAGAAATCAATTTATCAGGTAAGCATAAATTTCCTTTTTTATTTACCTGTCAAAACTATATTTTTTTTTTAAGTAGACAACCCAAGGTATTGATCGAGGCCCATTTTGGTATATTCCATGCTACCATTTCACTGTCAAATGCAATCGAATAAAAAAAATGTTTAAAAAATTATTTACATACTGCTTAGGCAATCATGGCACAAATGTTTGTTTCTCTGGGATCTCCTTTGTTCAGAAATAGCTTTGCCATTGCTTTTTGGTAATTAGAAAGCTGCTAATTGCAGCTGCGCACCACACTTCTATTATTCCCTGCAGTAAAGGGGTTAATTAGGTAGCTTAACCCCTTAACAACCTAAGACGTGCCAGGCACATCCTACAAAAATGTTCATCAAGGACCAAAAAAAAAAATGAAAACATTGTTATTATAGACTTTCTTCCAGTACTTAAGATGGTGGTGACAATTGTGAGGTGGGGGAGGGACGAGAGCTGTTTGAGGGGGTCAGGGAGGCATCAGGGTGTGGGATGTGTCAGGTGGGAGGCTGATCTCTACACTAAAGCTAAAATTAACCCTACAAGCTACCTAATTAATCCCTTCACCAAACAGTACAATTAATCCCTTCCCTAAACAGTACATTCTTATGCGTCAAGTGGTACCTTCACAACAGGTTTCCTCACATTTCCTGGAACTGTATAATAATCAGCCAATTTAATCCATCGTGCACTGTTTTCAAAACAAAAACAAATAAAACAGCAAAATCAAATAACTCTTAACTCCCGGGTGGCGTGATTACCCCTCGAGAACCCCCCCCAGGATACTCCATGAATCTAATCTACCATTCTCCTCTTAGTGCTGCTTCCAACATGTATTCTGTGTTCCTGAATGTTGTTGTAATTATATTGCGGGAACTTTCTGGGAGTGTATGGATAAAGGGTCCCCATTTATTAAAGAAAGACCTGACCCTGGTGGCCATGTCTCCCATTCCATCAAACTGCTCGATAAAGAGCTGTTTTAGTAGCATCTGTTTTAGTTGTCGGACAGTAGGTGGATTTCTCTTGAGCCAATCTCTGAACACCAGGTGTCTTGCCATCAATACTATGTTGTAAGTGAGTAATTTATTCATCTTTGGTAAATCTGCAAAGTCAAGAAGCACTACATTCTGAAATGACCATTCCTCACTAGGGGCCCCTATCTTAGTTTTCACCCAGTATGCCGTCATCTTCCAAAATCTAATTAGTCTGGGACAACTCCACAGCATGTGTACAATGTCTGCATCTATTAGGTCACATCTAGGGCATTTGTTATCCCTGTCTGTCTTCCATCTTTGAAATTTCCTAGGGGTTATGTAGCTATCATGAAGCAATTTAAAATGAGACTCCCTCACCTCTGAGGAGAGAGTTGATGATTTGACTTTATGTATGCTTTTCTCAATTTCTTCTACTGTAACAATCCTCGCCAGTTTTTCGCTCCATATGTTAGCCAGTCTAACTGCGCATGCAGTCCCTGTCAGTCTATTCATTTTTGTGTACAGTGGTGAGATAGATGTGATGCCCTGTCTTGCTATCTCTACGCTCTGCAGTATAGGTGCTTGGTCTTTAGTGTGTCCCTCCTTCCGCAATGTGTTAAAATAATGTCTGGCTTGCAGATATGCATAATGGTGGTTCCTGGGCAGATTAAATGTGTCCCTCAAACTTTCAAAGGTCTGCATCAGACCTCCCTGTGTCATCTCTGTTTGACCCACTGTACGAATCCCTTGTTCCCTCCAGTGTAGGAAAGCTCTGGTCGTTATACCCGGTAAGAACTCGGGGTTACCACACCACGGTAGGTATGGGGTCAGTCTATGGTCTCCTCCTAGTCTCTTACAGAACAGTCTCCAAGCTCTCGTTGGTTGGCTTAGGAGGTCTATGCCCTTTAAGTACTTAGTCGCCTGAGTCTGTGTCATGTGCGGGATCATCTCTAGAGCCCACGGTCTCACCAACTCGCCCTCCAATTGGAGATCTGTAAACCTACCCTGGCCCGTTATCCAGTCTATCACAAATTTACATTGGGCCGCCCAATTATAAAATTCAAAGTTGGGTAATGCTAGTCCTCCTTTTTCCCTCGGGGCAGTAAGTTTAAGATAACTAATCCTATGATTCTTATCATTCCAAATAAACCGAGCACTTTACTTCTGATGTGGTTCAAGTCTGTTTTCCTTAATATCGCAGGTAGAGTTTGGAATACATAAAGCAACTTCTGGAAATATATCATTTTTATAAGTCCTACTCTCCCTGACAGAGATAGAGGCAGCAGCGCCCATCCCTTGATCAAGTTATCTAGATTTTTAATTAGAGGACTGTAGTTAATGGAATACCATCTGCGCGGGTCTGCGTGCATTGTAATACCTAGGTATTTGAAGTTTCCGTCTACCATTTTAAAGTCAAAACCCGAGATTTGTTTTCTACCTTTTGACAGTAACCAGAGCAATTCAGTTTTGTCAGTGTTGATCTTATACCCCGAAACTAGGCTAAATTCATCTATCGCCGCCATCAGCTTTGGGACATTGCTATGGGGGTCCTGCACAAACAGTACCATGTCATCTGCAAACAACGAGACATGCAGCGTCGACTCACCTATGCGCATTCCCTGCATTGTTTGTCTGATCTTGAGTGCCAATGGCTCTATGGCCAGATCAAAGAGGAGTGGGGAAAGGGGGCAGCCCTGCCTAGTACCTCTGTTGAGTGTGAAGGGTCGTGTAGGTGTACCATATACGGCCTGTCATATAGATTCTTGACAGCGTTAACAAAGGCTCCCTCAATGCCCATTTTACCCAAGGTAGTATACAAGTGCTCCCATAAGACCTTATCAAAAGCCTTTTCCGCGTCTAAAAAAAATAAGGCTGCTTCTGTGTGTTTTTCTAAGTTTGAGTTACACTGAGTAATGTTCCAATAGTATTGAATAATAGTTTGAACCCTTCTTATGTTGAGCACTGAAGACCTCCCTTTCACAAAGCCCGTCTGGTCTTCATGGATCAGCGACGGAAGAATGTTAGCCAGTCTGTTTGCTAGGATTTTCGTCAGTATTTTATAATCCTGATTAAGCAGGGATATGGGGCGATACGATTGCGTCAGCAGGGGGTCTCTACCCTCTTTCGGGATAATACTTATGTTTGCTTCTGCAAATCTGGGAGAAGATGTAACCTCACCTCCCAGTAAACCATTAAACAGTCTTTCCAGGGTGGCGCCTATCTCCACTCCCATTATCTTATAGAATTCAGACGTCAGGACCCGGGGTCTTGTCCAATGGTAGGTCTTTAATTGTGGCCATGATCTCATTTTGGGTAATGGGGCTATTGAGTTTATCTAGCTGGGTGGGGTCTATTGTTGGTAAAATCAATTGTTCCCAAAATCTATCCTTATCCCTAGGCTGTACTTGTCCTGAAGAGTAGAGGTCTGTATAGAAGTCAGTGAAAGCTTTTTGAATGTCCCCCTCTCTATTTAAGACAACATTACTCTGTTTGATTGCCAAGATGGGGTTTCTTTTACCCGTCAGTTTCGTCATTCTAGCTAGCAATTTCCCAGTCTTACTTCCAAACCTATAATATTTAGCCTGTGTTTTGGCATAGGCTCTATTAGTTTGCTGGAGTATGTAGTCGTCCCTTGTACGTTTGACTGCCATGTATTTGCGTCTATTAGAAAGGGTAGGATTCCTCAAATATTTGTTCCTGGCATTTAAGATCTGTGTTAATAGTAATTCTGATTGTATCTTGTTCTTTTTTTTAAGGTTAGCAGCATAGGCAGAAATGACCCCCCTCAAAACAGCCTTAGCCGCTTCCCAAAACAGGAGTGGGTTGTGGCACAGTACCGTTTTTGTTTAATTGCTTTTTCACATTTATTAAAGTGTTTTCCAAGCTTGCTGGTCTCATTACTAGTCTGTTAAACATGTCTGACATAGAGGAAACTCCTTGTTCATTATGTTTAGAAGCCATTGTGGAACCCCCTCTTAGAATGTGTACCAAATGCACTGACCTTTCTATAAGTTATAAAGACCATATTATGGCTTTTAAAGATTTATCACCAGAGGTTTCTCAGACTGACAAAAGGGAGGTTAAACCACCTAGTTCTCCCAATGTGTCAGAACCTATTTCTCAAGTGACGCCAAGTACATCTGGCGCGTCCAATGCGTTTACCTTACAAGACATGGCGGCAGTTATGAATCATACCCTCACAGAGGTACTGTCCAAACTGCCAGGGTTACAAGGAAAGCGAGACAGCTCTGGGGCTAGAACAAATACAGAGCTTTCTGACGCTTTAGTAGCTATGTCTGATATACCCTCACAATGTACAGAAGCCGAAGCAGGAGAGCTTCTATCTGTGGGTGACATTTCTGATTCAGGGAAGGCGTTACTTCAGTCTGACTCTGAAATGACAGCATTTAAATTTAAGCTTGAACACCTCCGCTTGTTGCTCAGGGATGTTTTAGCGACTCTGGATGACTATGACACCATTGTAGTCCTGGAGAAATTGTGTAAAATGGACAAATACTTTGCAGTGCCTGTTTACACTGATGTTTTTCCAATCCCTAAGAGGTTTTCAGAAATTATTACGAAGGAATGGGATAGACCAGGTGTACCGTTCTCTCCCCTCCTGCTTTTAAAAAGATGTTTCCCATAGATTCCACTACACGGGACTCGTGGCAGACGGTCCCTAAGGTGGAGGGAGCAGTCTCTACCCTAGCTAAGTGTACAACTATCCCCTTCGAGGACAGTTGTGCTATCCTAGATCCAATGGATAAAAAATTAAAGGGTTTCCTTAAGAAAATCTTTATACAACAAGGTTTTATTTTCCAGCCTTGCATGCATTGCCCCAGTCACTGCTGCAGCGGCTTTCTTGTTTCGAGTCTCTTGAGGAGGCTCAAGATGATATCCTAGACAGGCTTAAAGCTCTTAAGTTAGCCAATTCATTTATTTCTGACGCCGTTTTTCATTTAACAAAGCTAACGGCTAAGAATTCAGGTTTTGCCATTCAGGCACGTAGGGCGCTATGGCTTACATCCTGGTCAGCTGACGTTACTTCAAAGTCTAAGCTTCTGAACATCCCCTTCAAAGGGCAGACCCTATTCGGGCCTGGACTGAAGGAGATCATTTCAGATATTACTGGAGGAAAAGGCCATGCCCTTCCCCAGGATAGGTCCAACAAATTAAGGACCAAACAGACTAATTTTCGTTCCTTTCGAAACTTCAAGAGTGGCGCAGCTTCAACTTCCTCTACTGCAAAACAAGAGGGAAATTTTGCCCTGTCCAAGCCAGTCTGGAGACCTAACCAGGCTTGGAACAAGGGAAATAAGGCCAAAAAACCTGCTGCTGCCTCTAAGACAGCATGAAGGAGTAGCCCCCGATCCGGGACCGGATCTAGTTGGGGGAAGACTTTCTCTCTTTGCCCAGGCTTGGGCAAGAGACGTCCAGGATCCCTGGGCTCTGGAGATTGTTTCCCAGGGATATCTTCTGGATTTCAAAGCCTCATCTCCAAAGGGGAGATTTAATCTCTCACAATTATCTGCAAACCAGATAAAGAGAGAGGCATTCTTATGTTGCGTTCAAGACCTTCTGGTTATGGGAGTGATCCACCCAGTTCCAAGGGAGGAACAGGGGCAGGGATTCTATTCAAATCTGTTTATAATTCCCAAAAAAGAGGGAACTTTCAGACCAAACTTGGATCTCAAGATCCTAAACAAATTTCTCAGGGTCCCATCCTTCAAGATGGAGACTATTCGAACCATCCTACCTATGATCCAGGAGGGTCAATATATGACTACCATGGACTTAAAGGATGCTTATCTCCACATTCCGATACACAGAGATCATCATCGGTTTCTCAGGTTTGCCTTCCTAGACAGGCATTACCAGTTTGTGGCTCTTCCCTTCGGGTGAGCCACGGCACCAAGAATCTTTACGAAGGTTCTAGGGTCCCTACTGGTGGTTCTAAGGCCACGAGGCTTAGCGGTGGCTCGTTACCTAGACAACATTCTGATACAGGCGTCGACTTTTCAGATCTCCAAGTCCCATGCAGACATTGTTCTGTCATTCCTGAGGTCTCACGGGTGGAAGGTGAACGAAGAAAAGAGTTCTCTCTCCCCTCTCACAAGAGTTTCCTTCCTAGGAACTCTGATAGATTCAGTAGAAATGAAGATTTTTCTGACAGAGGTCAGGTTGTCAAAGCTTCTAACTTCCTGCCGTGCTCTTTATTCCACTTCTCGGCCGTCAGTTGCTCAGTGTATGGAAGTAATCGGCTTAATGGTAGCGGCAATGCACATAGTTCCGTTTGCCCGCCTACATCTCAGACCACTGCAACTTTGCATGCTCAATCAGTGGAATGGGGATTACACAGATTTGTCCCCTCTGCTAAATCTGGATCAAGAGACCAGGGATTCTCTTCTCTGGTGGCTATCTCGGGTCCATCTGTCCAGGGGAATGAGTTTCCGCAGGCCAGAATGGACTATAGTGACGACAGATGCCAGCCTTCTGGGCTGGGGCACAGTCTGGAACTCCCTGAAGGCTCAGGGTTCGTGGACTCAGGAGGAAGCCCTCCTTCCGATAAACATTCTGGAACTAAGAGCGATATTCAATGCTCTTCAGGCTTGGCCTCAGCTAGCTGCGGTCAGGTTCAGCAAATTTCAGTCAGACAACATAACGACTGTAGCCTATATCAACCATCAGGGGGGAACATGGAGCCCCCTGGCAATGTTGGAGGTTTCAAAGATAATTCTATGGGCAGAGGTTCACTCTTGCCATCTCTCAGCTATCCATATCCCAGGAGTAGAGAACTGGGAGGCGGATTTCCTAAGTCGGCAGACTTTTCATCCGGGGGAGTGGGAGCTCCATCCGGAGGTATTTGCCCAGTTGATCCAACTATGGGGCAAACCAGAACTGGATCTCATGGCGTCTCATCAGAACGCCAAGCTTCCTCGTTAAAGGTCCAGGGATCCCAAGGCAGCGCTGATAGATGCTCTAGCAGCGCCCTGGTCCTTCAGCCTGGCTTATGTGTTTCCACCGTTTCCTCTGCTCCCTCGTCTGATTGCAAAGTTCAAGCACGAGAGAGCTTCGGTGATTTTGATAGCTCCTGCGTGGCCACGCAGGACTTGGTATGCAGATCTGGTGGACATGTCATCCTTTCCACCATGGACTCTGCCGCTAAGGCAGGACCTTCTACTTCAAGGTCCTTTCAAACATCCAAATCTAATTTCTCTGCGTCTGACTGCTTGGAGATTGAACGCTTGATTCTATCAAAGCGTGGTTTTTCTGAATCGGTCATTGATACCTTAATTCAGGCTTGAAAGCCTGTCACCAGGAAAATCTATTATAATTTATGTTGTAAATATCTTCATTGGTGTGAATCCAAGGGTTACTTATGGAGTAAGGTCAGGATTCCTAGAATTTTATCCTTTCTCCAAGAGGGATTAGAGAAGGGATTGTCAGCTAGTTCCTTAAAGGGACAGATTTCTGCTCTGTCTATTCTTTTGCACAAACGTCTGTCTGAGGTTCCAGACGTTCAGGCGTTTTGTCAGGCTTTAGTTAGAATCAAGCCTGTGTTTAAACCTGTTGCTCCGCCATGGAGTTTACATTTAGTTCTTAAAGTTCTTCAAGGGGTTCCGTTTGAACCTTTGCATTCCATAGATATTAAACTTTTATCTTGGAAAGTTCTGTTTTTAGTAGCTATCTTCTCGGCTCGAAGAGTTTCGGAGTTATCTGCTTTACAGTGTGATTCCCCTTATCTGATTTTCCATGCAGATAAGGTAGTTTTGCGTACCAAACCTGGGTTTCTTCCTAAGGTAATATCTAATAAGAATATCAATCAGGAGATTGTTGTTCCTTCATTATGTCCTAATCCTTCCTCAAAGAAGGAACGTCTTTTACACAATCTTGATGTGGTTCGTGCTTTAAAGTTTTATTTACAAGCTATGAAGGATTTTCGTTAAACATCTGCTTTGTTTGTTGTCTACTCTGGACAGAGGAGAGGCCAAAAGGCTTCGGCAACTTCTCTTTCTTTTTGGCTGAGAAGCATAATCCGCTTAGCTTATGAGACTGCTGGCCAGCAGCCTCCTGAAAGATTTACAGCTCATTTCACTAGAGTGGTGGCTTCCACATGGGCTTTTAAAAATGAGGCCTCTGTTGAACAGATTTGTAAGGTGACGACTTGGTCTTCGCTTCATACTTTTTCTAAATTTTACAAATTCGATACTTTTGCTTCTTAGGAGGCTATTTTTGGGAGAAAGGTCTTACAGGCAGTGGTGCCTTCCGTTTAAGTGCCTGCCTTGTCCCTCCCTTCATCCGTGTCCTAAAGCTTTGGTATTGGTATCCCACAAGTAATGGATGAACCCGTGGACTGGATACACCTTTACAAGAGAAAACAAAATTTATGCTTACCTGATAAATTTATTTCTCTTGTGGTGTATCCAGTCCACGGCCCGCCCTGTCATTTTAAGGCAGGTGTTTTTTATTTTTAAACTACAGTCACCACTGCACCCTATAGTTTCTCCTTTTTTCTTGCTTGTATTCGGTCGAATGACTGGGGGTGGCAGTTAGGGGAGGAGCTATATAGACAGCTCTGCTGTGGGTGTCCTCTTGCAACTTCCTGTTGGGAAGGAGAATATCCCACAAGTAATGGATGAACCCTTGGACTGGATACACCACAAGAGAAATAAATTTATCAGGTAAGCATAAATTTTGTTTTCTAAACTCAGGACAAAATGTAGAAACTGTTTTTTTTTATTTTTTCATCATATTTAATTTTTATATAGTAAATTATAAGATATGATGAAAATAATGTTATATAATATGTGTGGGTACAATAAATGAGTAAGAGGGACATTACAGCTTAGCACAAAGACCAAAGAAATGTAAAAATAGCCCTGGTACAGTAAGAAAATTGAAAAAATGGTCTGGTCACTAAGGAGATAAAAGGTAAATTGTATATTTAGTGTAGAGATTACACTCCCACCTGGCACTTCCCACCCCCTAATCCCTACCTGATCCCTCCCAAATAGCTCTCTTTCCTCCCCCACCCCCCACTGGTCACTCCCCATTTTGGGTACTAACAGACTGTCTGCCAGCATGAAAGTTTAAGGCATTTTTCTTTTAATTAAATATATATTTCTTTCCTAAGATGTGGTGAGTCCACGGCTTCATCATTTACTGTTGGGTATATCACTCCTGGCCAGCAGGAGGAGGCAAAGAGCACCACAGCCAAGCTGTTAAGTATCACTCCCCTTCCCACAACCCCCAGTCATTCTCTTTGCCTTCGGTGCATGGAGGAGGTGAAGTTTTTGATGTCTGAAGAAAATTGAATTTCTCTACTTTAAGCAAGATTTTAACTAGTTGAAAGCCGGAGTAGGTTTACTCTGATCTTTCCCTCTCAAGTCTGGGTCTAGCCGTACTCCTTGTCAGCCTCTTCAGTAGGGCAGTGGTGGCAGTTAGGAACTTGTGAGGTGGGCCTTGTTGCGTTTCCTAACACTTTGCTGCCCTAGTATAGTAAGCCAGAGTAGGTTACTCTGTTCTTTCTTTTTTCTACAGGCCTCTTTGAGGAGTGGCTTCCTTTCACGCCGGGTAAGCTGTCCTCCTGCCGGACGGCTAGATGCAAGTAAGTGCCTTTCTGTCTTCTAGGGTGGAGATTTGGCACTTTATCAGATGTCTGCAGTATCTTTGAGACACAGTATATCCTTAGTAAGGATATTTTTAAGAGCAGGGTGCAGGCACTTTATATGTATGTGAGAGAGACATTGACTCTTAAAGGTGTTAGCCCTCATTTTGATATGTAGATCTTGTAGGGGTTAACCTGCCTTACTGCTATGTGGGTATGTTAATGGTTGGTTTGCTTGGCTAGCCCTCATATGCACTTTAATCATTCTCTGAGTAGGTCTTAACTGTTTGAAACGTACAAGCAGTTTCTTTTCAGCATTTTGTGCTGTCCCTTAAAATTTCTGCTACTGCAGAAAGGAGTAATGCTCCGAGAGCGGTATTGATGAGAAGTTCATTATGAGGACAAAGGGGTCAATTTATGAAGCAGTGTATGCTGCTTCCGACCAACTCCGCTTTAGTTCCGCCTGAAGCGGAATTTAAGAAGCAGCGGTCCTAAGACTGCTTCTCCTTAGCTCGGACAACAATCAGCGGCCGCGAATCTGCAGGGGGCAGTTTTGCACCAGCAGTTCACAGGAACTGCTGATGCAATGATAAATGCTGACAGCGTATTGCGGCGGACATGATTCGCTATAGCGGATCATGTCTGTCCGCACCATGATAGATTTACCCCTTAGATTCTACCTTTTCATTAATTTTTCACTGTATAACTGAATGCCTTTCAGAACGGAGAAGCGCTCCGTTATTGTGAGAAGGACTCCAACATATTGCGCACCTTAGTTATGTGACTCCGCCTCCTTCTAATGGAGTGGTGCCTTTTTCCTGCCTCCTTATCCGTCTCAGAACGGAGAGGCGATGCAGGCTTTTGATTGAGGCAGGCTGACTTTAAATAATTTAATGAACCATCACATTTATTAAAAGAAAACAGTTCTAAAGACTATCGTTTTTGTTTACTCAGAGCAGTGTTTTCTACTAATAGTGAAAGGCATATATTATTGAGCAAGTCATTAATAAATAATGCCAAAGTAGCACAGTGGGCTAATGAACTATATATTAGTATATATTTTATGTCCTGTGTTTTATTGTTTATAGACCTTAATAATTTGGTTTAGGTCTGAGCAATTCTGTCATGTTTTTGGATTTATTGCCTAGTACATCTCAAGTCAATTTACGATCATTTAAAGTGGCAGCACAATTTTAAGGTTTTTTATTTTTGGTGCTTTATCTATTTGAGTCTGCTCACGGAGTTAGAACTCTGCTCCCATGTTATGTCAAATATTGACTCATATTATGTCTCTCAGGATGAAACTGTAAGGCAATGCCACAGTTTCTCCTTAAATGTCCCAAGCCTTATTGGGTCACATACAGTCCACTGCGTTTTCCTTTCAGTCTCCTGGAGGAGCTTATTTGCTTGCAGAATTTATTTTCCCTCTAAAGGGGAGGAGAGTCCACGGCTTCATTCATTACTGTTAGGAATTAAGAACCTGGCCACCAGGAGGAGGCAAAGACACCCCAGCCAAAGACTTAAATACCTCCCCCACCTCCCTCATCCCCCAGTAATTATTTGCCTTTCATCACAGGAGGACGGCAGAGAAGTGCCGAAGATCGGAGTAGTCTCTTATGGAGGGTAGTACTCTTCAGAATGGGACTGGAGTTTTAAGTTGTGCTGTTAGCCTCTCAGTGAGAGCCTGGGCAAAAGTTAGAGTCCGGAGATGCAGGGAGAGTCTGCGAAACCATTCCGACTCATATTAACAGCTCCACAAGCAATCAGCGTTGACCAGTTTTGCTGCCTGCTTTTTACACTCAACTCCATGTCAGGAGCGAGGCTACTAACCTGTCACACTTGAAAGGCTGTGTTCCTGTTCCACGGTTTAGATTCTGGTAAGAGTGTTTCATTTTTATTACATAATGATAACACGGAAGACAGGGTCACAGTGTGACGCCTTTTATCTTTAAAGAATAAAGGGTTAATATTCCTGGAAAGGAGATTATTGAACAGGGGGGGTTATACATTATATTGTGTCATTGCTGCGTTATGTGCGAGATGCGGCTCTGGCAATGTGTGGATCTTTCAGGTGACTTATGGGAGTATGGAGCAGCCCTTTTTTGGCGCGTTTTCTCCTTAGGCAGGGGCGGTTCCCGTCGGGCATTCCATGTGACCGGGTGTAGCTATCTATCTTCTTCTGTTGGTCAGCGGCACAGGAGACAAAACGGTTTCTGTAGTCCGGGTCATAGGAGGGGGTGAGTGCCCCGGCCATTGGAGGTTATAAAAGTGCCTATTTATTAAGTTAATCTAGTCCTTAATAACAGTGCAAACTATGGAGGACTCTGACGTGTTAGAGGGCTCTCCCTCTTTAACTAGGTCTCATTCCTGTGTTTATTGTGAGGAGGTTCTGGTAGATCAACCTGCTCAACTATGTTCCACATGCCTTAATAAAGTTACGACATCTAAGAGCAAAAGGATGTCTAGTACTACTGAGCCGTCCACCTCTGAGGGGTCCCCGTCCCGTGAGGTGCGTTCCCTGAATCCATCTCCTTCTGCACATGCAGCGCCCCAGGGTCCAACCATTACTCCTGCGGGAGAGATTTGTTGGCCATCAGATTTTGCTTATCAACTGCAAACGGTGGTATCGAAATTGATCCATGCCTTACCACGTTCTGCTAGGCCGTATCATGGCGGCCCGGCCCAGGGGTTGTCTACGCCTGTGGAAATTTCTGAGGCATTATACGATGAGGAGGCCCCTTCTGGGTCAGAGTCTGTGTCATCTAAGCCAGCTGTGGAGGACCTGAGTTTAGGATTAGAATGTAAATTTTGTGCTTTTTGCTGAGACAAGTGCTTGCTACTGCGATTCCTAAGCTTGATAAGGTATATGAGGACAGGGTGGTGCCTCAGGCCTTCCCGGTTCCTGTTAAGATGGCAAATATTATTAAGAATGAATGGGAGCGATTAGGTTCTTCCTTTTCCCCTTCTTCCTTTAAGAAACTGTTCCCGGAATATCAGCTGGAGCTGTGGGGTACTGTTCCTAAGGTGGATAGTGCTATCTCCACGCTCGCGAAGCAGACAACTATTCCCCTGGAGGATAGTTCGTTGTTTAAAAAGCCCATGGATAAAATGTTGGAAGACATGATAAGGAAAATGTTTCAACACAGAGGGTTTATTTTTCAGCCGGCAGCGGCTGTAGCCACGGTCGCCGGAGCGGCGATATATTGGTGTGAATCCCTGTGTGAAATGGTCAATGTGGAGACTTCCATTGATGAGATACAGGACAAGATTAAGGCACTGAAGATCTCCAATTCTTTCATATGTGATGCCATAATGCAAATTATTAGCCTGAACGCTAAGGTGTCAAGTTTTTCCACCAAGTCTTGGTCTGCGGACATGACCTCTAAGTCGAGGCTGTTGTCCCTGCTTTTACAAGGAAAGAATCTGTTCGGTCCAGAATTGGATTCGATCATATCCACGGTTACGTAAGGCAAGGGATCTTTCCTACCGCAGGATAAGAAGGCTAAGCCTAAAGGATCTACTTTTCGTCCCTTTCGTATGGACAAGGCCCAGCACCAGCAGCCCGCTGCGAAAGCGGATCTGTCCAAGGGAACTTGGAAACCGGCTCATTTTTGGAACAAGTCTAAGCAGAGCAAAAAGCCCACCAAGACAAAATCGGCATGAATGGGTGGCCCCCGACCGGTCTCTGGACCAAGTAGGGGGCAGATTATCTTTCTTCTCAGAAGCATGGTTGCAGGACATTCAGGATTCTTAGGTTCTGGACGATATCGCCCAAGGCTACAGGATAGGGTTCAGATCCCATCCGCCCAGGGGCAGATTCCTCCTATCAAACCTGTCTTCAAGTCCGGAAAAGAGAGAAACCTTTGTAGAATGTGTGAGAGATCTCTCCTCTCTAGGTGTCATCGTACCAGTACCCCAAGCAGAAAGGGGTCTAGGGTACTATTCAAAACTATTCAAAATCAAAGAAGGAGGGCACCTTTCCGCCCGATTCTGGACCTAAAGTGTTTAAACAAGTTTCTGAGTGTTCCATCGTTCAAAATGGAAACGATCAGATCTATTCTGCCCCTAGTTCAAGAGGGACAGTTCATGACAACCATAGACTTGAAAGACGCTTACCTTCATGTGCCAATCCACAGGGACCACTTCAAGTTCCTGAGATTTGCTTTTCTGGACCAACACTTCCAGTTTGTGGCCCTTCCCTTTGGTCTGGCGACGGCCCCGAGAGTCTTCACAAAGGTTCTGGGGGGTGTTACTTGCGGTGGCCAGAGCCAGAGGCATTTCTGTGGCGCCCTCTCTGGAAGACATCCTAGTCCAGACGCCGTCACTCAGTCTCGCAGAGGATCATTCGAGGGCTGCTCTTCTTTTGCTCCAATCTCACGGTTGGAAGATCAACTCAGGAAAGAGTTGCCTGATTCCCAGCAACATGGTGGAGTTCCTGGATACGATAATACTCTATGTCCATGAAAATTTTTCTCACTGACCATCGACGCAGGACGATTGCGTCCTTTTGTCGTGCCCTTCAGTCCTCCTCAAGCCCCTCAGTGGCTTAGTTTATGGAGGTGTTCGGACTCATGGTTTCCAGTATAGACGTCATTCCATTCGCCAGGTTCCATCTGAGACATCTTCAATTGTGCATGTTGAGACAGTGGAACGCAGATCATTCAGATCTATCACAGCAGATATCCATGGATGCTCGGACTCGGTTCTCCCTCTCTTGGTTGGTCCGTCCGGAGCATTTGTCCAGGGGGACATCCTTCTTGAGACCGTCCTGGGAGATTGTTACCACGGTCGCGAGTCTGGCAGGATAGGGAGCTCTTTGGGGTGCCAGGATGGCACAAGGAAAATGGTCCCGGGAGGAGCCTCTCCATCCGATAAATATTCTGGAACTCTGAGCAATCTACAAGGCTCTGAAGGCATTGCCTCTTCTGGGGTCGTTCAGCTTCATCAGATTCCAGACCGACAACATTACCTCGGTGGCTTACATCAACCACCAGGGGGGTACAAGGAGCTCCCTAGCTATGAGGGAGGTGTCTCGGATCTTGGAGTGGGCGGATTCCCATAGCTGCTCGCTCAGCGATTCACTTTCTAGGTGTGGACAACTGGGAAGCAGACTTTCTCAGCAGGCAATCCTTCCATCCAGGGGAATGGTCTCTTCACCCCGAAGTGGTCGAGGTCCAGTGATCCCCAGGCAGAGCTAATAGATGCCTTAGCGGTACCTTGAGGGTACAGCCCAGCTTACATTTTTCCACCGTTACCACTTTTACCTCGTGTAGCGGCACGCATCAAACAGAAGAGAGCTTCGGCCATTCTGATTGCTCCATCGTGGCCGTGGAGGACGTGGTTTGGGGATCTTGTGGGGATGTCATCCTCTCGCCGTGGAGGTTACCGGTTACAGCGATCTGCTGGAACAGGGCCACTTTCAACATCAAAATCTCGATTCTCTGAGGCTGACTGCGTGGGGATCGAACGCCTAGTCTTGGCCAAGAGAGGCTTTTCGGAAAGTGTGATTTATACTCTCATTCAGGCAAGGAAGCCATTCACTCGTCGCATCTACCATAAGGTGTGGAGGACTTACTTGTCCTGATGTGAGAAGCATGGATATCCTTGGCATAAGATGAAGGTATCCAGGATTCTATAATTTTTCCAAGATGGTTTGGAGAAGGGTCTTGGCGCTAGTTCCTTAAAGGGACAGATTTCGGCATTGTCAGTCTTGTTGCATAAGAGACTCACTGAGCTCCCTGACATCCAATCCTTTGTTCAGGCTCTGTCTAGAATCAGGCCTGTCTTTAGACAGTCTGCTCCCTCATGGAACTTAAACTTGGAGAGGTTACTTCATAATCTGGATGTGGTTCGTGCCCTGAAGTTCTATCTTCAGGCTACGAAGGATTTCAGACAGTCTACATCTCTTTTTGTGGTGTATTGAGGGATGCACAAGGGGCAGAAAGCCTCTTCTACTTCTTTGTCCTTTTGGTTGAGGAGATTGATTAGCTTGGCCTATGAGACAGGCAGACATAAGCCTCCTCAGAGGATCACGGCTCATTCAACCAGAGCTGTGGCTTCTTCTTGGGCCTTCAAGAATGAGGCCTCTATAGAGCAAATTTGTAAGGCGGCTACCAGGTCCTCCTTACACACTTTTACTAAGTTTTACAAATTTGATGTTTTTGCTTCTGTGGAAGCTGTTTTTGGGAGAAAGGTTTTGCAGGCTGTGGTGTCCTCAGATTAGGGTCTGCCTTTTCCCTCCCGGTTTCATTCAGTGTCCTCTAGAGCTTGGGTATATGTTCCCAACAGTAATGAATGAAGCTGTGGACTCTCTTCCCCTTTAAATGGAAAACATAAATTATGCTTACCTGATAATTTAATTTCCATCAAGGGAGGAGAGTTATCTTCTGGCACCATTTATACCCTGATGTTTCTCTTATTGTTCCTTATTCCCTCGGCAGAATGACTGGGGGGTGGGGGGGGAGGTATTTAAGCCTTTGGCTGTGGTGTCTTTGCCTCCTCCTGGTCGCCAGGTTCTTAATTCCCAACAGTAAAGAATGAAGCCGTGGACTCTCCTCCCCTCGATGGAAATTAAATTATCAGGTAAGCATAATTTATGTTTTTGCTCAGGTATCTTCTGCGATCTCTGCGGCATTATCTGCCTTCCCTAAGCTAATGGGAAATAGCAAAAGGAATATTAGAGATTCAGATAGTAAGGTTTCTGTTCCACCTGCTGCCTCACAGGTTGCCCTTCCTTATAAGTCTGATGAAAGTTCCAAACTCCAATAGTGCAAATATCCAGCACAAATGTCCCAAGGTGTGTGCACACGCTGTGTGGGGTAAACTGCCAACCCCCAGAGATAATGCCAAATATCAAAAACACAGCAGCACCACTTGTAATTTAAATTATAAGTCTGATGAGGAGGATACGTTGGTAGCTTCTGAGGGTAAGATCTCAGATTCTGACAGTATAATTCCTTCATCTGATGCTGAAGGGGCTACCTTCAGATGTATGCTTAATCTCCTTGTGTATTGTTAAAGTAGGTTTTTAGCTACTACTGGAACGAATTTGACATGCCTATCTTTGTCAACTCGAAGAACTATTAGTCAACTTAATAGTTGCTTGAGGTTACTTTCTTTTTGGAAGTGTTTTCCTGTATGTCCTAGGAGATTTTTCACGGGAATGGGATAAGTCAGGGTCTCCTTTTTTCCCTGTCCCCTGTCTTTACAAAGATTTTCCTGTCGCTGTCTCCATTAAATATTGTGGCGCACGGTGCCTAAAGTAGTAGGGCATTTCTACTCTGGCTAAGAGAACTAAAATTCCTAAAGAGGATTGGTAGGGGGGTTTTTAGGTTCAATAGTCTAAGCTGGAGGCTTCAATAGAAGTTGTATTGCCACTGTGTGAAGTGCGGCATCTTATGGTGCAACGCCTTGTCTGATTCCAATTTGGTAGGAACTCCTTTAAGGAGGAGATCCAGAACAGAATTTAGACTCTTAGACTAGCCAATTCTTTTATTCTGATGCTACCATGCAGGTTTTTTAGCCGGGAGCTAAGATATCTGGCTTCACTGTGCTATCCCGCGGGTCGTTGTGGCTATGTTATTGGTCAGTGGATTTCTCCTACATTGGTGTGTCCGGTCCACGGCTTCATCCTTACTTGTGGGATATTCTCATTCCCTACAGGAAATGGCAAAGAGAGCACACAGCAAAGCTGTCCATATCGCCCCCCCTCTGGCTCCGCCCCCCAGTCATTCTCTTTGCCGCTCTGAACAAGTAGCATCTCCACGGGGATGGTAAAGAGTATGTGGTGTTAGTTGTAGTTTTTATTTCTTCTATCAAGAGTTTGTTATTTTAAAATAGTGCCGGTTTGTACTATTTACTCTACAACAGAAAGTGATGAAGATTTCTGTTAAAAGAGGAGTATGATTTTAGCACCAGTAACTAAAATCCATTGCTGTTCCCACGCAGGACTGTTGAAACCAGAGAACTTCAGTTGGGGGGAACAGTTTGCAGGCTTATCTGCTTCAGATATGATCAGTCACTTTTCTAACAAGACCTAGTACTGCTAGAAGACTGTCAGTTTTCCCTTATGGGATAGGTAAGCCATTTTCTTAGACTCAGTTACAGAATTAAGGCTTATATCTTGGGCTCTATGCTGGTTGACACTATTGTGGGCTAAATCGATTGATTTTTATCATGTTTATTTGACATTTGGAGTGTTTGACAAACTTTGAAACACTTTTGGGGACGTTTATTTGCGCCTGGCAGTTGTTTAGACGCCTAATCTTGTCAGAAAGGCCCCTTCACTCTGGAATGCAGAGGGAGGAGGCCTCATTTTCGTGCCTCAGTTGCGCAGTTACTTTCTCTAGGCAGTGCATGCAGCTTCACGTGAGGAGGTCCAGTAGCTTAGAAAAGGACTCAGAGAGGCTTATTTCTGTTGTTAATAACCCCTAAGGAAGGTAAAAGCCGCAGCAAAGTCTGTGGCAGGGACTGTAGTGTATTTTAACCGGTCAATTGGGATTATTTAAGGGTTAAGAGACTTGAAATTTGGTGTGCAATCCTTTTAAAGCATTAAGACACTGGGGTATAAATTTCATAAAGATCGGATATTTCCTTCATGTTTTTTCGATCATTTAGAAATAAAGTGTGCTCTTTTTATTATTTAAAGAGACAGTAACGGTTTTATTTAAAATTGTTTTTATTGCATTAAAAACCTTCCTAAGTCTGTTTAACATGTCTGTACCTTCAGATAGCCTATGTTCTGTGTGTATAGAGGCCAAGGTGGTTCCCCCATTAAATGTATGTGCGAATTGTGCCATGGCGTCCAAACAGAGTAAGGACAGTACTGTCACATTTAATAATGTTGCCCAAGATGATTCTTTAAATGAAGGTAGTGGGGATAGTTCATCATCCTCTCCTTCTGTGTCAACACCAGCTTTGCCCGCGCAGGCGATACCTAGTACATCTAGCGCGCCAATGCTTGTTACTATGCAGCAATTAACAGCAGTAATGGATAATTCTCTAGCAGCTCTTTTATCCAAACTGCCAACATTTCCTAGAAAGCGTGATTGCTCAGTTTTACATACAGAGGATGAGCAAGTAGGCGCTGACGATAATTTATCTATACCCTCACATCAATCTGAGTTGGCAGTGAGGGAGGGTCTGTCTGAGGGAGAAATTTCTGATTCAGGAAAAGTTTCTCAGCAGGCAGAACCTGATATCGTGGCATTTAAATTTATGTTGAAAATATTTTATTCAAAAATTTTCATATATACAATAAACAATAAACATTGGTCACAAATCTCAGCATTTAAGGGTCATTCGATACATTGAAAAAGCTCTACATTCCCATGTATATAGTTAACAGATTCTAAAGATGTCTCTACACCCCCGAGGGGGTTAATGGTGTTGTTTCTGAAATGCTTTGCTCAGCCCGGTCCACTTCCGCCCCTCCTCCTCTCCTCATGGCTTCATAGTAATGTATAAAGGGTTCCCATTGTTGAAGGAATGGTTTTTTATCATCTAGATATTCTGCTGTGGAGCTCGCCATATCGAAATGGAATATCATCTTTTGTTTTATCCTTTCAAAACTAGGGGGAGTTTCTTTCCAAAATTGGGCTATGCCTAGTCTAACAATTGTACATATCCACCTAGCTAACTTATTATTATACTTAGATATGCCAGGGATCGGAAAGTGGAGTAAAGCCTGTTCCATAGTCAAGATGATTGGTTTTTGGAAGATATCGCTCAGAAGAGCAGATGTATGGTTCCAGGTTTCTCTAACGCTTCTGCATTCCCACCACATATGTGGGTATGTCCCAAGTTCGCCACAGCCTCTGTAACAGAGGTTGGATGATGGGTCTTCTCCATTTCCTGATCTAGTTGGGAATAGGTACCATCTGAAAGCTACCTTAAGGAAATTTTCCCTTAGGGTCGCGTTTTGCGAGAAAGATAAGCCATTAGCTAAGGTCTCTCTCCACGTCTTAACTGACCAGGTTTTCCCTGTGTCATTTTCCCATTTTAGCATTATAGGTGGTTTACTGTTTTGAGGTTCGCTGCTGAATAGAGTGTACAAGGTGGATATGCCCCCTCTGATTTGATGATCCGTTAGGCAGAGCCTCTCTAGTGTGGTGTTTGTTGGGACCCTCTCCCCCCCTAAGACTTGCTGTGCTCTAGATTTTAATTGTAGGTAGTGATACCAAATATTCTTGTCTCCGTGATCTAGAGCCTGGTATTGTTCATATGTAATCATCCTACCTTCTTTATATATATCTGCAATTCTATAGAGTCCTCTATTACGCCATTTTTGTTGAGTGGTTTTATCAAAAGAGGTATTATTAGTTATCAAAGGGGTGATCATAGATCTCCTATTGAGTAAGGGGAATTTAGAGTTTAATGTTTTCCAAATGTGTAGGGTGTGTTGGATTGTGATATATTCGCATCTTTTGGTGGTAGATGTGGTGTCAGGTGTCCATAAGAGGTTAGATAATGGGATGGTATTCATAACACTTGATTCAATATTTACCCATTGTGAATTATTGTTGATATTGAACCAGTGTAGGGTTTGGGCAGTGCGGGCTGAATAATAATACGATATTAGATTTGGGAGACCTATCCCCCCATCCCCTTTAGCAGTACACATAAGTTTCTTATTGATTCTCGCTCTTTTACCTTGCCACACAAATTTTAAGATGTCCTTCTGGAGTTTTTGCAGGTCTGATAAGGGGAGAGATATGGGTAGGGAGCGGAATAAGTAGAGTAACTTAGGTAATAAGGACATCTTAGTCGAGATAATTCTTCCATAGAATGAGATTTTGAGTTTCATCCATTTTGTAATTAAAGCTCTAATGTTTTTGAACATAGGAAGGTAGTTTAGCTGGTATAGAGAGTGTATGTTATTAAATAAGTTGATTCCTAAGTATTTAATGGATTTCTTTGGCCATTTAAATGAGAAGTTAAGTTCCATTAGTTTTTTAGTGTGGCTTGGGATACTGACTCCAAGGGCTTCGCATTTCTCGTCATTTATTTTATATCCCGAAAGGGATCCAAATTGTTGTATTAGTTTATAAACTGGGGGGAGGGAGAGTAAGGGTTTAGTCAATGTCAGGATTATGTCGTCAGCAAATAGGGAGATCTTATGTTCTGTTTGGCCTACCTGTATACCAGAAATATCCTGGTTTTCCCTTATCTTGATAGCTAATGGTTCTATGCTTAAGGCGAATAAAAGCGGGGACAGTGGGCAGCCTTGTCTGGTTCCATTATTAACATGTATGGGGTTCGATTGGTAGCCTGACAATTTGACATAAGCTGTTGGGTGTGAGTATAATGTTTTGATGGCATCATAGAAGGGACCTGTGATGCCTACTTTTTCTAGAACCGCAAACATATAGTCCCAGTTAATTCTATCGAATGCCTTCTCTGCATCCAACGAGAGGAACAGAGAAGGCATTCTTTCAATCGTGGCTATATTAATCAAATTGATAATTTTCCTCGTGTTATCTGGGGCTTCTCTTTGCGTGATAAAACCTACTTGGTCTGGGTGGATTAATTTAGTAAGAAGTGGGTTGAGTCGGTTTGCTAAAATTTTGGTAAATAGTTTAATGTCCTGATTGATAAGAGAGATGGGCCTGTAGTTTTGGCAATGTTGCTTGTTTTTACCCGGTTTTGGGATCACTGTGATTCGAGCCATCAACATTTCTCTGGGGATGTCCTTACCTTGCATCATAGCATTAAAAACTTTGACTAGTTGGGGTACTAAGATAGGGTGTAATATTTTGTAGAATATGGCAGGAAAGCCATCGGGTCCTGGGGCTTTGGATCGTTTGAGGTTCTTTATATTGAGTATTATCTCTTCTGGGGTTATGGGTTTATTTAGGGAGTCAAGTTCGTCTGTGGTGATGGTTGGTAGAGTGCTATCCCCAAGAAAAGACAATAGATCAGGGGCTCTGTTTCTCTCTGTATGTGTTGTTGTTAAGTTATATAGTTTACCATAGTAGTCTGCGAATAAGTTCGCTATGTCTTGAGGGTCATTGGTGGTCTTGTTATTTGGGGCTTGTATCTGTGGGACTGTCGTGGTTTTCACTATATCTTTCAGTTTGTTAGCTAGCATTCGGTCTGGCTTATTGCCGTAGATGTAATATTGGGTGTCAACTATTTTTATTGATCTAGCTGCCTCTTTGGTTAGAAGTGAGTCTAGCTCTGCATTTTTGGCTTTAAGCTGATTGACTAAAGATCGGGAGGGGTTAAGCCCGAGTTGTGATCTCAGCCTGTTAGTTTCTGCTTTTAATTCTAGTGTTTTAGTTTCTCTGAACTTATTTTGTCTTCTGGTTTCGGCCATGAGTAAGCCTCGTGTGTAAGCCTTCAATGCTCCCCATTCAAGGGTAGGGTTTTGTGTGGAGTTATTGTTAATGGTAATAAATTCAACTATTTGCTGTTTTAACTTTTCTAGTTCCGGCCCTTCCCTGAGCAGAGATGCATTTAGGGTCCAAGATTTAGTCCTATGTGGATTAATCAATCCTGCTAGAGTGATTTCCATTATGGAGTGGTCGGACCAGGAGCAGTTTGTGATTGACGCGTCATTAAGCAGTGGTACTAAAATTTGACTTACTAAGATATAGTCTATTCTGGACTGTGAAGAGTGCATAGGAGAATAGTATGTGTAGTCTCTAGCATCCCTATTCCGGGCTCGCCAGCAATCTATTAAGTTGTGGTCTAATGTAAAGTCTAATAAGATTCTGCTCGGTTTTGTAGGTGTGTTGTGAGATGTGTGTGCTTGTGAGGATCTGTCGATTTTGTCATTCATAGTGATATTGAAATCACCACCTACTATAGTTTTATATCTTTTCCATAGGGTAAGGTGCTTGCTTAGTTTAGAGATAAAGTTAGCCTGTGATTCATTGGGGGCATATACGTTAACTAATAGGAGTGGGGTGTTTTGTATTGAGCCTTGTATTATTAGATATCTCCCTTCTTTGTCTCTTATTACCGATTCTTCTTGGAAATTTAGGGATGAGTGAATTAAAATGGAAACTCCGCATTTTTTTTTTGGGCCTATAGCATGAAATTGCGTGGGGTATGCCTTATCCCAGTAAGTGGGCGTATAAGCTGATGTGAAATGTGTTTCCTGCAACATTATTATCTTAGCTCCCAGTGCCTTATATTCTATAATTGCTTTTTTCCTTTTGATGTTAGAATTTAGCCCTCTGACGTTATGTGATATTATTTTTATGGGCATGTTGTAGTGTCGGGGAGGACTGCTTTAGAAAAGTACCTGTGAGTCTGTGAGAGGAGGATCGTGGTCTCTCTGAATTGGAGGAGGGGTTTCATGGACCAGGCCGAGCTCAGCCTCAGTAGAGGAGTTGTAATCACGCCTTCATGAATGAGAGAAAAGAGGTTTAGCACAACATACATTGTTTCTTCAGGCTTCACAAAATCAACAACGACTTTCTGAACCAACTCACCATAAAGAAATGACCAAAGGACTAGTGACCAAAATTGAAACATAAATAAAATATAAATAAATGTTAGAGATAAAGACTTATGCATGACTTATCATATAAGTGTTACATCTCATTCTACCTGATCAGGTGCTTAACATGAGCGTGGGAAAGGGAGGGGGAGGAGGGGGGAGACAAAAAGGGGGGGTCTGGGTGAGGGGGGGTATTGAACATATCCTAAGAGTATATATTATTTGTGTAACAGATGACATTGAACAGTAAAATCCAATGTTTTAGTGAGGGTTAGAGGGTATAAATCCCTGAGGTCCCTTTTGAGGTAGATTGGTAATTAGGGGTGAGAGGGGCCAGTAATGACTCTTATCTAAAATTTTAGCGTAGGAGCCTCGTAGGGGCAGGACTTAGCTGTGGGAAGCGGGGAGCTGGAAAGGGGGCTTTACCTCACCTTAGCGAGTTATGGGCATTTAAATTTAAGCTAGAACATCTCCACGCTCTGCTTAAGGAGGTGCTAGCTACCCTTGATGATTGTGATACTATGGTGATTCCAGAGAAGTTGTGCAAAATGGACAAATTCTTAGAGGTCCCAGTGCACGCTGACGCTTTTCCGATACCCAAGAGGGTGGCGGACATAGTGACTAAGGAGTGGGAGAAGCCAGGCGTACCTTTTGTTCCCCCTCCTATATTTAAGAAAATGTTCCCCATTGTCGACCCCAGAAGGGATGCATGGCAAACGGTCCCTAAGGTAGAGGGAGCAGTTTCAACATTAGCTAAGCGCACAACTATTCCTATAGAAGACAGTTGCGCTTTCAAAGATCCTATGGATAAAAAATTGGAAGGATTGCTTAAAAAGATTTTTGTTCAGCAAGGTTTCCTTCTTCAACCAATTTCGTGCATTATTCCTGTCACCACGGCGGCGTCTTTTTGGTTCGATGAACTAGAAAATTCGCTCCAAAAGGAGACTCCATATGATGAGGTCATGGACAGAATTCACGCACTAAAGTTGGCTAATTCCTTTATTTTGGATGCTGCTTTTCAATTGGCTAAATTAGCGGCGAAAAATTCAGGTTTTGCAATAGTGGCGCGCAGGGCGCTTTGGCTAAAATCTTGGTCGGCAGATGTGTCGTCCAAAACAAAATTGCTTAATATTCCTTTCAAAGGTAAGACCCTTTTTGGGCCAGAATTGAAGGAGATTATTTCAGACATTACTGGGGGAAAGGGCCATGCCCTCCCACAGGATAGGCCTTTCAAGGCTAAGAATAAGTCTAATTTCTCCAACATTGGTGTGTCCGGTCCACGGCGTCATCCATAACTTGTGGGAATATTCTCTACACCAACAGGAAATGGCAAAGAGCACAGCAAAAGCTGTCCATATAGCCCCTCCCAGGCTCCGCCCACCCCAGTCATTCTCTTTGCCGCTCTGAACAAGTAGCATCTCCACGGAGATGGTGAAGAGTATGTGGTGTTTAGTTGTAGTTTTTTATTCTTCTATCAAGAGTTTGTTATTTTAAAATAGTGCTGGTATGTACTATTTACTCTGAAACAGAAAGAGATGAAGAGTTCTGTTTAAAAGAGGAGTATGATTTTAGCAGCAGTAACTAAAATCAATTGCTGTTCCCACGCAGGACTGTTGAGCTGAGAGAACTTCAGTTGGGGGGAACAGTTTGCAGACTTTTCTGCTCAAGGTATGACTAGCCATTTTTCTAACAAGACTGTGTAATGCTGAAAGGCTGTCATTTTTCCCTCATGGGGATCGGTAAGCCATTTTCTTAGACTTAGAAAGAATAAAGGGCTTATTATGGGCTATTAACTGGTGGACACTCTTAAGGGCTAAATCGATTGTTTATTTAGGTTATTTTTGAAAGTTTGAAGTAATTTTCACACTTTTATTGTTTGGGGAACGTCTTTATCGCCAGGCACTAGTTTAGACACCTTCCCAGTCAGGAAGGGCCTTTCACTATAGTAGGCAGAGCCTCATTTTCGCGCCATTATTGCGCAGTTACTTTTGAGTACAGTGCATGCAGCTGCATGTGTGAGGGTGTGGTATCCACTGAAAACGTTCCTAGAAGGCTTGAATTGGTATCGTATACCCCCCTGGGATTGGTGAAGTCGCAACAAAGACTGTGGCTGGGACTGTAGTGGGGTTAAAATTGCAAACAGCTCCGGTTTCCACATTTTAAGGGTTAACAGCTTGAAAATTGGGATGCAATACTTTGAATGCATTAAGACACTGTGGTGAAAATTTGGTAAAGATTGGATAATTCCTTCATAGTTTTTCACATATTCAGTAATAAAGTGTGCCCTGTTTAACATTTAAAGAGACAGTAACGGTTTTGTTTTAAAACGTTTTTTTGTGCTTTATTAACCAGTTTAAGCCTGTTTAACATGTCTGTACCTTCAGATAGATCATGTTCTGTATGTATGGAAGCCAATGTGGTTCCCCCTTCAAATATATGTGATAATTGTGCCATAGCGTCCAAACATAGTAAGGACAGTACTGTCACAAATAGTAAGGTTGCCCAGGATGATTCCTCAGATGAAGGAAGTAGAGATAGTTCTACATCATCTCCTTCTGTGTCTATACCAGTTATGCCCGCGCAGGCGACCCCTAGTACTTCTAGCGCGCCAATGCTTGTTACTATGCAACAATTGACGGCAGTAATGGATAACTCCATAGCTAATATTTTATCCAAAATGCCAGCATTTCAGAGAAAGCGTGATTGCTCTGTTTTAAACACTGTAGAGCAGGAGGGCGCTGATGATAATTTTTCTGTCATACCCTCACACCAGTCTGAAGTGGCAGTGAGGGAGGGTTTGTCAGATGGAGAAATTTCTGATACAGGAAGAATTTCTCAGCAGGCAGAACCTGATGTTGTGACATTTAAATTTAAATTAGAGCATCTCCGTGCATTACTTAAGGAGGTGCTATCTACTCTGGATGATTGTGACAATCTGGTCATCCCAGAAAAATTGTGCAAGATGGACAAGTTCCTAGAGGTCCCGGTGCACCCTGATGCCTTTCCGATACCTAAACGGGTGGCGGACATAGTGAATAAGGAGTGGGAGAAGCCAGGCATACCTTTTGTCCCTCCTCCTATATTTAAGAAATTGTTCCCTATGGTCGACCCCAGGAAGGACTTATGGCAAACAGTCCCTAAGGTCGAGGGGGCGGTTTCTATACTAGCCAAGCGCACGACCATTCCCATTGAGGACAATTGTGCTTTCAAAGATCCTATGGATAAAAAATTGGAGGGTTTGCTTAAAAAGATTTTTGTACAGCAAGGTTACCTCCTTCAACCTATTTCGTGCATTATTCCTGTCACTACAGCGGCGTGGTTCTGGTTCGAGGAACTGGAAAAGTTGCTCAGTAGGGAGACTCCGTATAAGGAAGTCATGGACAGAATTCACGCACTTAAGTTAGCTAATTCCTTTATTTTAGACGCCGCTTTGCAGTTAGCGAGGTTAGCGGCGAAAAATTCAGGGTTTGCAATTGTGCCGCGCAGAGCGCTCTGGCTAAAGTCTTGGTCGGCGGATGTTTCTTCCAAGACAAAATTGCTTGATATCCCTTTCAAAGGTAAGACCCTTTTTGGGCCAGAATTGAAAGAGATTATTTCAGACATCACTGGGGAAAAGGGCCATGCCCTCCCGCAAGATAGACCTTTCAAGGCTAAGAATAAGTCCAATTTTCGTTCCTTTCGCAATTTCAGGAACGGACCGGCTTCCAACTCTGCAGCCTCTAGACAAGAGGGTAACGCTTCCCAGACTAAACCAGCTTGGAAACCAATGCAAGGCTGGAACAAGGGTAAACCGGCCAAGAAGCCTGCTGCTGCTACCAAAACAGCATGAAGGGGTAGCCCCCGATCCGGGACCGGATCTAGTAGGGGGCAGCCTCTCTCTCTTTGCTCAGGCTTGGGCAAGAGATGTTCAGGATCCCTGGGCACTAGAAATAGTCTCTCAGGGTTATCTTCTAGAATTCAAGGAACTACCCCCAAGGGGAAGGTTCCACATGTCTCACTTATCTTCAAACCAAATAAAGAGACAGGCATTCTTACATTGTGTAGAAGACCTGTTAAAGATGGGAGTGATACACCCAGTTCCAACTGTGGAACAAGGTCAGGGGTTTTACTCAAATCTGTTTGTAGTTCCCAAAAAGAGGGAACTTTCAGACCAATTCTGGATTTAAAAATTCTAAACAAATTTCTCAGAGTTCCATCGTTCAAAATGGAAACCATTCGAACAATTTTACCTACAATCCAGGGTCAATTTATGACTACCGTGGATTTAAAGGATGCGTATCTACATATTCCTATCCACAAAGATCATCATCAGTTCCTAAGGTTCGCCTTTCTGGACAAACATTATCAGTTCGTGGCTCTCCCATTCGGGCTAGCCACTGCTCCAAGAATTTTCACAAAGGTGCTCGGGTCCCTTCTAGCGGTTCTAAGACCAAGGGGTATTGCAGTGGCACTTTATCTGGACGACATTCTAATCCAAGCGTCGTCTCTTTCCAAAGCAAAGGCTCATACAGACATTGTTCTAGCCTTTCTCAGATCTCACAGGTGGAAGGTGAACGTAGAAAAGAGTTCCCTGTCTCCGTCGACAAGAATTCCCTTTTTGGGAACAATAATAGATTCTTTAGAAATGAAGATCTTCCTGACAGAAGTCAGAAAGTCAAAGCTTCTAAACGCTTGTCAAGTTCTTCACTCTATTCTGCAGCCTTCAGTGCATGGAAGTAGTAGGGTTGATGGTTGCAGCAATGGACATAGTTCCTTTTGCTTGAATTCATCTAAGACCATTACAACTGTGCATGCTCAAGCAGTGGAATGGGGACTATACAGACTTGTCTCCAAAGATTCAAGTAGACCAGATGACCAGAGACTCACTCCGTTGGTGGTTGTCCCAGGATCACCTGTCTCAGGGAATGAGTTTCCGCAGACCAGAGTGGGTCATTGTCACGACCGACGCCAGTCTATTAGGCTGGGGCGCGGTCTGGGATTCCCTGAAAGCTCAGGGTTTATGGTCTCAGGAAGAGTCTCTTCTCCCGATCAACATCCTGGAACTGAGAGCGATATTCAATGCTCTCCGGGCTTGGCCTCAACTAGCGAAGGCCGGATTCATAAGATTCCAGTCAGACAACATGACGACTGTAGCTTACATCAACCATCAGGGGGGAACAAGGAGTTCCTTGGCGATGAGAGAGGTATCCAAAATCATCAAATGGGCGGAGGATCACTCCTGCCACCTATCTGCAATCCACATCCCAGGAGTAGACAACTGGGAGGCGGATTATCTGAGTCGTCAGACTTTCCATCCGGGGGAGTGGGAACTCCACCCGGAGGTGTTTGCCCAGTTGACTCAATTATGGGGCATTCCAGACATGGATCTGATGGCGTCTCGTCAGAACTTCAAGGTTCCTTGCTACGGGTCCAGATCCAGGGATCCCAAGGCGACTCTAGTGGATGCATTAGTGGCGCCTTGGTCATTCAACCTAGCTTATGCGTTTCCACCGTTCCCTCTCCTTCCCAGGCTTGTAGTCAGGATCAAACAGGAGAAGGCCTCGGTGGTTCTGATAGCTCCTGCGTGGCCGCGCAGGACTTGGTATGCAGACCTGGTGAATATGTCATCGGCTCCACCATGGAAGCTACCTTTGAGACAGGATCTTCTAGTACAAGGTCCATTCGAACATCCAAATCTAGTTTCTCTGCAGCTGACTGCTTGGAAATTGAACATTTGATTTTATCCAAGCGTGGGTTTTCAGATTTAGTGATAGATACTCTGGTCCAAGCCAGAAAACCTGTGACTAGAAAGATTTACCATAAAATATGGAAAAGATATATCTGTTGGTGTGAATCCAAGGGATTCTCCTGGAGTAAGATTAAAATTCCTAGGATCCTCTCCTTTCTCCAAGAAGGTTTGGATAAGGGATTGTCAGCGAGTTCTCTAAAAGGACAGATTTCTTTATTTATCTGTCTTGTTACACAAACGACTGGCAGCTGTACAAGCTTTTGTACAGGCTTTGGTCAGAATCAAGCCTGTTTACAGACCCTTGACTCCTCCCTGGAGTCTAAATTTAGTTCTTTCAGTTCTTCAAGGGGTTCCGTTTGAACCCTTACATTCCATAGATATCAAGTTACTATCTTGGAAAGTTCTGTTTTTGGTTGCTATTTCTTCTGCTAGAAGAGTTTCTGAATTATCTGCTTTGCAGTGTGATCCACCCTATCTGGTGTTCCATTCAGATAAGGTTGTTTTGCGTACCAAGCCTGGTTTTCTTCCAAAAGTTGTTTCCAACAAGAATATTAACCAGGAAATAGTTGTTCCTTCTTTGTGTCCGAATCCAGTTTCAAAGAAGGAACGTTTGTTACACAATTTAGATGTAGTCCGTGCTTTAAAGTTCTATTTAGAAGCAACAAAGGATTTCAGACAAACTTCTTCTTTGTTTGTCGTTTATTCTGGTAAGAGGAGAGGACAAAAGGCTACTGCTACCTCTCTTTCTGGCTGAAAAGCATCATCCGATTGGCTTATGAGACTGCCGGACGGCAGCCTCCTGAACGAATCACAGCTCACTCTACTAGGGCTGTGGCTTCCACATGGGCCTTCAAGAACGAGGCTTCTGTTGATCAGATATGTAAGGCAGCGACTTGGTCTTCTCTGCACACTTTTGCCAAATTCTACAAATTTGATACTTATGCTTCTTCGGAGGCTATTTTTGGGAGAAAGGTTTTGCAAGCCGTGGTGCCTTCTGTTTAGGTAACCTGATTTGCTCCCTCCCTTCATCCGTGTCCTAAAGCTTTGGTATTGGTTCCCACAAGTTATGGATGACGCCGTGGACCTGACACACCAATGTTGGAGAAAACAGAATTTATGCTTACTTGATAAATTACTTTCTCCAACGGTGTGTCCGGTCCACGGCCCGCCCTGGTTTTTTAATCAGGTTTGAAAAATGTCTTTCTCTATACACTACAGTCACCACGGCACCCTATAGTTTCTCCTTTTTTCTCCTAACCGTCGGTCGAATGACTGGGGGGGGCGGAGCCTGGGAGGGGCTATATGGACAGCTTTTTCTGTGCTCTTTGCCATTTCCTGTTGGGGAAGAGAATATTCCCACAAGTTATGGATGACGCTGTGGACCGGACACCGTTGGAGAAAGTAATTTATCAGGTAAGCATGAATTCTGTTTTTCGTTCCTTTCGCAATTTCAGGAACGGACCGGCTTCTAACTCTACAGCCTATAGACAAGAGGGTAACACTTCCCAGCCTAAACGAGCATGGAAACCATTGCAAGGCTGGAACAAGGGAAAACAGGCCAAGAAGCCTGCTGCTGCTACCAAGACAGCATGAAGGGGTAGCCCCCGATCCGGGACCGGATCTAGTAGGGGGCAGACTTTCTCTCTTTGCTCAGGCTTGGGCAAGAGATGTTCCGGACCCCTGGGCACTAGAAATTATCTCTCAGGGGTATCTTCTAGAGTTCAAGGAACTTCCTCCAAGGGGAAGGTTCCACATGTCTCGCTTATCTTTAAACCAGATAAAGAGACAGGCATTCCTACATTGCGTAGGAGACCTATTAAAGATGGGAGTGATACACGCAGTTCCAACAGCGGAACAAGGTCTGGGTTTTTACTCAAGTAGTAAGAAGTGAATACAGCGCCAACAAGAGGCCAAGGGATAAATATACTCACAGAGAGATAAAAGAAGATTATTTAATGAACCATGTTAAAAAGCATCAGTAATAAAAGACTATATATAAAAAATGTAAAAAGCACATATAAATAAAATTACAAATACAGGAATATCTTACAGAAGCGGCTCAAAGGGCCAAAGCTGATAATTACAATAAAAACAGAGGTAATAAGAGGTGATCAGTGTGAGTGGTACACCAGAATAAGAGTGTATACTAATAAAACAGGATTAGCCTAAGTACAACTGTAGCAAGTGCATCAAGCAAAAAACTAATAAACAATAATACAAACAATAGTGTTCAAAATTAGTGTTACAAAAATAGTGTTACAAAAAATAGAAAAATGCACTGCAGTGCAAAAAAAGGGGGGTAGCAAAATAATTGTATAGATACAATCAAATAGTGAGTGAGTGCAAATGGATATAAAAATGCTAGCTACTTAATCCAGTGAGGTTAAGATATAATTAAATAAAATACACAATATGCAATAACATAAAAAATAAAATACACAATATGCAATAACATAAAAAATAAAATATAAAATATAATCCAAAAAAGTATTCAAAAAGTTGATCAACAAATGTTAGTGAAGAACAAAAATAAGTCAATCAAAACAAAAAAATGGAAAAAATGGGTGATGAAAAGCAAGGTGAAAGTGAGGAAATTGATTCCTTCCAATGTTAGTTACTTTAACAGATCCAAATTCCTGAGTGTGGTTGCTGAAGTAGCTGATTGGATCCTAGCACCTGTCAGCTGCTCCTATAGTATCCTAAAAAGTGTCCCTGTAAAAAAAGAAATTCACAACATAGTGTATCCAATATGAGAATGAAGTAAAGATTAAAGTAATGCTTACCAATATGTCAACGCGTTTCTGCCCTCAAAAAAGGGCCTTTCTCAAGACTAGCTAGTCTTGCTAGTCTTGAGAAAGGCCCTTTTTTGACAGGTGCTAGGATCCAATCAGCTACTTCAGCAACCACACTCAGGAATTTGGATCTGTTAAAGTAACTAACATTGGAAGGAATCAATTTCCTCACTTTCACCTTGCTTTTCATCACCCATTTTTTCCATTTTTTTGTTTTGATTGACTTATTTTTGTTCTTCACTAACATTTGTTGATCAACTTTTTGAATACTTTTTTGGATTATATTTTATATTTTATTTTTTATGTTATTGCATATTGTGTATTTTATTTTTTATGTTATTGCATATTGTGTATTTTATTTAATTATATCTTAACCTCACTGGATTAAGTAGCTAGCATTTTTATATCCATTTGCACTCACTCACTATTTGATTGTATCTATACAATTATTTTGCTACCCCCCTTTTTTTGCACTGCAGTGCATTTTTCTATTTTTTGTAACACTATTTTTGTAACACTAATTTTGAACACTATTGTTTGTATTATTGTTTATTAGTTTTTTGCTTGATGCACTTGCTACAGTTGTACTTAGGCTAATCCTGTTTTATTAGTATACACTCTTATTCTGGTGTACCACTCACACTGATCACCTCTTATTACCTCTGTTTTTATTGTAATTATCAGCTTTGGCCCTTTGAGCCGCTTCTGTAAGATATTCCTGTATTTGTAATTTTATTTATATGTGCTTTTTACATTTTTTATATATAGTCTTTTATTACTGATGCTTTTTAACATGGTTCATTAAATAATCTTCTTTTATCTCTCTGTGAGTATATTTATCCCTTGGCCTCTTGTTGGCGCTGTATTCACTTCTTACTACTTGTGCATATTTTTTGGAGGTTGGTTAGGATCTCTGTTTGGATACAGCTTGGGGATTACCTTAGCGCTTGTACACACACCCTTTTTTCACTGGGTTTTTACTCAAACCTGTTTGTAGTTCCCAAAAAAGAAGGAACTTTCAGACCAATTCTGGATTTAAAAATTCTAAACAAATTCCTCAGAGTTCCATCATTCAAAATGGAAACCATTCGGACGATTTTACCAACGATCCAGGAGGGTCAATATATGACTACCGTGGACCTAAAGGATGCATACCTGCATATTCCTATCCACAAAGATCATCATCAGTTCCTGAGGTTCGCCTTTCTGGACAAACATTACCAGTTCGTGGCTCTTCCGTTCGGTTTAGCCACTGCTCCCAGAATTTTCACAAAGGTGCTAGGGTCCCTTCTAGCGGTCCTAAGGCCGAGGGGCATTGCAGTAGCACCTTACCTAGACGACATTCTAATTCAAGCGTCGTCCCTTCCCAAAGCAAGGGCTCATACAGACATTGTTTTAGCCTTTCTCAGATCTCACGGGTGGAAGGTGAACATAGAAAAGCGTTCCCTGTTTCCGTCCACAAGGGTTCCCTTTCTGGGAACAATAATAGGCTCTGTAGAAATGAAGATTTTTCTGACAGAGGTCAGAAAGTTAAAGCTTCTAAACGCTTGTCGAGTTCTTCAATCTATTCCTCAGCCCTCCATAGCTCAGTGCATGGAGGTAATAGGACTAATGGTTGCGGCAATGGACGTGGTTCCTTTTGCTCAAATTCATTTAAGACCATTGCAACTGTGCATGCTCAAACAGTGGAATGGGGATTATGCAGACTTGTCTCCTCAGATTCAAGTGGACCAGATAACCAGAGACTCACTCCTCTGGTGGTTGGCTCAGGATCACCTGTCTCAGGGAATGAGTTTCCGCAGACCAGAGTGGATCATTGTCACAACCGACGCCAGTCTCTTAGGCTGGGGCGCGGTCTGGGACTCCCTGAAAGCTCAGGGTCTATGGTCTCGGGAAGAGTCTCTTCTCCCGATAAACATTTTGGAACTGAGAGCGATATTCAATGCGCTCCTGGCTTGTCCTCAACTAGCGAAGACCAGGTTCATAAGATTTCAGTCGGACAACATAACGACTGTAGCGTACATCAATCATCAGGGAGGAACAAAGAGTTCCCTGGCGATGAGAGAGGTATCCAAGATCATCAAATGGGCGGAGGATCACTCCTGCCATCTATCTGCAATTCACATCCCAGGAGTAGACAACTGGGAGGCGGATTATTTGAGTCGTCAGACTTTCCATCCGGGGGAGTGGGAACTTCACCCGGAAGTCTTTGCCCAGTTAACTCAACTATGGGGCATTCCAGGTATGGATCTGATGGCGTCTCGTCAGAACTCCAAGGTTCCTCGCTACGGGTCCAGATCCAGGGATCCCAAGGCGACACTAGTAGATGCATTGGTAGCGCCTTGGTCGTTCAATCTAGCTTATGTGTTTCCACCGTTCCCTCTCCTTCCCAGGCTTGTAGCCAGGATCAAACAGGAGAAGGCCTCGGTGATTCTAATAGCTCCTGCATGGCCACTCAGGACTTGGTATGCAGACCTGGTGAATATGTCATCGGCTCCACCATGGAAGCTACCTTTGAGGCAGGACCTTCTAGTACAAGGTCCATTCGAACATCCAAATCTAGTTTCTCTGCAACTGACTGCTTGGAAATTGAACACTTGATTCTATCTAAGCGTGGGTTTTCAGATTCAGTTATAGATACTCTGGTTCAGGCCAGAAAACCGGTAACTAGGAAAATTTACCATAAGATATGGCAAAAATATATCTGTTGGTGCGAATCCAAGGGTTACTCTTGGAGTAAAATTAGAATTCCTAGGATACTTTCCTTTCTCCAAGAGGGTTTGGATAAAGGTTTGTCAGCTAGTTCTCTTAAAGGACAGATATCTGCTCTATCTGTCTTGTTGCACAAACGTTTGGCAGCCGTGCCAGATGTACAGGCGTTTGTACAGGCATTAGTTAGAATCAAGCCTGTCTACAGACCTATGACTCCTCCATGGAGTCTAAATTTAGTTCTTTCAGTTCTTCAAGGGGTTCCGTTTGAACCTTTGCATTCCATAGATATTAAATTACTATCTTGGAAAGTTCTGTTTTTGGTTGCTATTTCTTCTGCTAGAAGAGTTTCCGAATTGTCTGCTTTGCAGTGTACTTCACCCTATCTGGTATTCCATACAGATATGGTAGTTTTACGTACTAAGCCTGTTTTTCTTCCAAAGGTGGTTTCCAACAGGAATATTAACCAGGAAATAGTTGTTCCTTCTCTGTGTCCAAATCCAGTTTCGAAGAAGGAACGTTTGTTACATAACTTAGATGTAGTTCGTGCTTTAAAATTCTATTTAGAAGCAACAAAGGATTTCAGACAGATATCTTCTTTGTTTGTCGTTTATTCTGGTAAGAGGAGAGGTCAGAAAGCTACTGCTACCTCTCTTTCCTTTTGGCTAAAAAGCATCATCCGATTGGCTTATGAGACTGCCGGACAGCAGCCTCCTGAACGAATTACAGCTCACTCTACTAGAGCTGTGGCTTCCACATGGGCCTTCAAGAATGAGGCTTCTGTTGAACAGATCTGTAAGGCAGCGACTTGGTCTTCTCTGCATACTTTTGCCAAATTTTACAAATTCGATACTTATGCTTCTTCAGATGCTGTTTTTGGGAGAAAGGTTTTGCAAGCTGTGGTGCCTTCCTTTTAGGTTACCTGACTTGTTCCCTCCCTTCATCCGTGTCCTAAAGCTTTGGTATTGGTTCCCACAAGTAAGGATTAAGCCGTGTACCGGACACACCAATGTAGGAGAAAACAGAATTTATGTTTACCTGATAAATTTCTTTCTCCTACGGTGTGTCCGGTCCACGGCCCGCCCTGGCTTTTAGTCAGGTTTAAAATTTTTATTTTTCTGTACACTACAGTCACCACGGCACCTTATGGTTTCTCCTTTTTCTCCTAACCGTCAGTCGAATGACTGGGGGGCGGAGCCAGAGGGGGGCTATATGGACAGCTTTGCTGTGTGCTCTCTTTGCCATTTCCTGTAGGGAATGAGAATATCCCACAAGTAAGGATGAAGCCGTGGACCGGACACACCGTAGGAGAAAGAAATTTGTCAGGTAAACATAAATTCTGTTTTTTCCTCTGAGTCCAAGTTTCTGGCGCTTCCTTACAAGGGTAAGACCTGGTTTGGTCCTGATCTGACAGGAATATTTCTGATATTAAGGGTGGAAAAGGGTCTTTTCTACCACAAGACAAGATAATTAGTCCTATAGGAGTTTGCCCTCAATCTGGGATCGGTCCAATTGGGGGTCTGATCTCTCTGTCTTCAAACATAGCTATGATATGTCCCAAATATGCTGCGGACATAGTATCTCAGGATTCTACATAAAATTCATACCTTCCTCCCAGTGGCAGGTTCCACCTCTCAATTTTATCTGCAGTCCAGATAACAGTGAGGCATTTTGAAGTGTGTTTGGGACCTTTCTTCCCTGTGAGTGATAGTTCCAGTTCCTGTTAGGGAACAGGGTCTAGGATTCTATTCATTCCTGTTCTTGATTCCCGAAAAAGAGGGAAATTTTAGTCCTATGTTAGACCTAATGTGTCTCAACAATTTTTCTCAGGGTACAGTGCTTCAAAATGGAAACCAGTGGTTCCATTCTTCCTTTGGTCCAAGAGGTCCTCAAAGCAAAGTGTGGAAAACAGCACCAACAGATATGTGGCTTGTGGGGCACGGAACCCAGGATCTGCCTTATCCTGCAAATACTCCAAGTAGCAAAAAGGATTTGTTCCAGGCGGCTGGAACAAATCCTTTTTGCTATTTGGTCCAAGAGGGTCAGTTCATGATGACCATAGACCTGGAGGATGCATGTTTTCAAGTTCCTGAGTTTTGCTTTTCTGTCTAACATTTTCAGTTTGTGGCTCTTCCCTATGGCCTTGCAACGGCTCCTAGAGGGGGCTCTCTGGTTTCGGGTAATTGTTGCGGCTTTCTTTCATACAGGTGGTGAGAGTCCAAGATCCATTACTCCTGGGAATAACTCTTCTCTACCACTAGTAGAAGGCAAAGATTCCCAAACCCCAAGACCCCTATAGAACACCTCCCACCTCGCAAATACCTTAGTATTTACTTTGCCTTTGCTGTAGGTAGTTGAAGAATGAAGATGTGCATTTGATTCTTCTGAGAGAGGGGTTTTCAGATCATGTCGAGGCCCAGTTTCCGCTCAGAGTGCAATGTTTGTCAGAGGAATGTATATGGGGTATGATTTGTGATTCTTTATTTAGCTCATGGGAATTGCTTTCATAAACCCTCCATAATTGTTTGCAGGGACTTGTCTTTTGCCTCCCTCTATGTATCTACAAAATACTCCTATTCCATAACCTCTACTGATATCTTTCTGTACTGGTTTTGCTGTCTGTTGCTTTGCTAGTGGACAAGTGTCTATTGGTAAGTATCACTTATTATTATATAGACACTTTAAGTTATGTATGGGCACTGTTTTATATATATATATATATATATATTATATTATCAGGTATTTGTAGAGTGCCAACAGATTCTGCAGAGCTATAAACATAGGCGGTATACAAGGTAACATTTATAGGTCAAGAGGGTAGAGGTCCCTGCCCAGAATTGCACTGTTATAATCGGCTCTTATGTGGGTGATCTACAAACAGGTGGGCTCATAGGCTTACATGCTAAGGTGTTCAAGGGGATAGCAGTGGAGTTAGGAAAGGTTAGTGTAGGTTGTATGCATCCCTTAATAGTACAGTCTTTAGGGACCGCTTGAAGCTTTCAAAACTAGGGGAGAGTCTTGTGGAGTGGTATTTATATATATATATATATATATATATATATATACAGGGAGTGCAGAATTATTAGGCAAATGAGTATTTTGACCACATCATCCTCTTTATGCATGTTGTCTTACTCCAAGCTGTATAGGCTCGAAAGCCTACTACCAATTAAGCATATTAGGTGATGTGCATCTCTGTAATGAGAAGGGGTGTGGTCTAATGACATCAACACCCTATATCAGGTGTGCATAATTATTAGGCAACTTCCTTTCCTTTGGCAAAATGGGTCAAAAGAAGGACTTGACAGGCTCAGAAAAGTCAAAAATAGTGAGATATCTTGCAGAGGGATGCAGCATTCTTAAAATTGCAAAGCTTCTGAAGCGTGATCATTGAACAATCAAGCGTTTCATTCAAAATAGTCAACAGGGTCGCAAGAAGCATGTGGAAAAACCAAGGCGCAAAATAACTGCCCATGAACTGAGAAAAGTCAAGCGTGCAGCTGCCAAGATGCCACTTGCCACCAGTTTGGCCATATTTCAGAGCTGCAACATAACTGGAGTGCCCAAAAGCACAAGGTGTGCAATACTCAGAGACATGGCCAAGGTAAGAAAGGCTGAAAGACGACCACCACTGAACAAGACACACAAGCTGAAACGTCAAGACTGGGCCAAGAAATATCTCAAGACTGATTTTTCTAAGGTTTTATGGACTGATGAAATGAGAGTGAGTCTTGATGGGCCAGATGGATGGGCCCGTGGCTGGATTGGTAAAGGGCAGAGAGCTCCAGTCTGACTCAGACGCCAGCAAGGTGGAGGTGGAGTACTGGTTTGGGCTGGTATCATCAAAGATGAGCTTGTGGGGCCTTTTCGGGTTGAGGATGGAGTCAAACTCAACTCCCAGTCCTACTGCCAGTTTCTAGAAGACACCTTCTTCAAGCAGTGGTACAGGAAGAAGTCTGCATCCTTCAAGAAAAACATGATTTTCATGCAGGACAATGCTCCATCACATGCGTCCAAGTACTCCACAGCGTGGCTGGCAAGAAAGGGTATAAAAGAAGAAAATCTAATGACATGGCCTCCTTGTTCACCTGATCTGAACCCCATTGAGAACCTGTGGTCCATCATCAAATGTGAGATTTACAAGGAGGGAAAACAGTACACCTCTCTGAACAGTGTCTGGGAGGCTGTGGTTGCTGCTGCATGCAATGTTGATGGTGAACAGATCAAAACACTGACAGAATCCATGGATGGCAGGCTTTTGAGTGTCCTTGCAAAGAAAGGTGGCTATATTGGTCACTGATTTGTTTTTGTTTTGTTTTTGAATGTCAGAAATGTATATTTGTGAATGTTGAGATGTTATATTGGTTTCACTGGTAAAAATAAATAATTGAAATGGGTATATATTTGTTTTTTGTTAAGTTACCTAATAATTATGCACAGTAATAGTCACCTGCACACACAGATATCCCCCTAAAATAGCTATAACTAAAAACTACTTCCAAAACTATTCAGCTTTGATATTAATGAGTTTTTTGGGTTCATTGAGAACATGGTTGTTGTTCAATAATAAAATTAATCCTCAAAAATACAACTTGCCTAATAATTCTGCACTCCCTGTATATATATATATATATATATATATACTTGTATATATGGCCCTGGGACAGAATCCATTACATTATTCTCATTGCTATTTTGCACGCATCGCAAGTTTTAATTTCGTGCATCCGGTTAATATTCGTCGGATTAGCGCACAACCTTTAGTTTATTATGGTTGTTTTTTTCGTGCTTCGACTGAGTTACGCTAGTCAGGTTAGCACATGCTCGTTTGGTTATGCACACATCAGGTTTTGGTGCACAAAATCCCCTATAGCTGACAGAATTTTCCGCACACATTTTTCCTTGCTAATGAGCGTAAATCAACTGTCGAATGTTACTGTTTCCTGCTTCATTTTGCAGTTCGGCTTATCACACAGTTATTAATCTACTTGGGAGAGGTTACGTTATTTCCATTTCTCATGATCTTTTTTAAGGGGCTATAGTGTTTTAGTACATTTATTTTGTTTAATGCCATAATAGAGCTATCTGATTCTGTCCCTATAGCTAACCTAGACTCCACTGATCACCTTTCTATCATTAGATGTGCTTATTGTAAAAATTGTTAATGCAATCAGACCAACCTAATGCTGCTTCCTTGGGTCCTTCTGTTTGTTCATTGCAGGTGAAAGCTGATGATGTTTCAGCAAGTGTGAAAAACGTTATCAAGGCTGCGGTGTCAGAGGCGCTGGCTGCTCCCTTACCTTCAGAAAAGTGTAAAATTCCAGATTTTACCTTCTACCAGTACTATGTGCCTAGAGGCCAGGGCTACTGTTATGTCTAAAGATGGTGAAGTCTCCTCTGGTGATGAAGCATCTTCATCTGATGTTGAACCTGATATTTATTTTTGTTTAAAATGTAGCATACTTGTTCCCTTTTAAAATAGTTTTTAATTACTTTAGAGATTAAAGATCCTAAAGTTCCTGATGATAAGCCTTCTAAGTAATCGTTAGAATTCGGCTGTGAAACTCCCTGAAGTTTTCCATACTCCTGATGCTGTCTCTGACATGAGTTTTAGGAATTGGTCTAAGCCAGGAAATTCATTCAATACTCCTGCAAGATTTAAAAAGTTATATCCTTTACCTGCTGCTTATATTGAGTTATGGGAAACTGTTCCAAAGTGTTGATGGGGCCATTTCCCCTCTGGCTAAGCATAATGCTATTCCTTTGGAAGATAGTACTTTTTTTAAAGACCATCTGGATATGAAATTAGAGTCCTACCATAGAAGGGCATTTTTACAAGCAGGTTATTTACTTAGGCCAGCTATTTATTTAGCTAATGTGACTGCTGCCTCAACTTTCTGGTTATTCAGCCTTTAAGGACAATGTTCTGGTGATCCTGTCAGTGAAAATCTTTTGTGTTTGCTTAAGAATGCTAATTATTTTGTTTGTGATGCTATATTTGATATTATGTAAATTAATCCTTGCCAGGAGAGATTTATGGCTTAAATCCTGGTCTGCTGATATGGTATCGAAATCCAGATTTTTGTCTTTTTAGGGAAAGAAATTCTATTGTTCTGATTTACTGTAGATTCTATTATATATACTGTTACTAGTGGTAAAGGAGCTTTTCTTCCTCAGGACAAAAGCTAGATGGTGCTATTGTTCCCTAGTGGTGCAAAATTAAGTGTTTAAAAGGAAGTCATGTATGCAAATATCATTATATGATTAAGGAGGCAACCCCCAAAACATCATAACATTTTTTTTGTACGTGCCTAATACAGGATTATTGAAGGTGTTGTAGACATTCCATTCAATGGGTATATGTTACACTGAGGTATGTGGGAGGCGTTATATAGGGCTCTTGGAGTTTGGGAATTTTTGCCTCCTCCTAGTGGTAGAGAAGAGTAATTCCTCGGAGTAAAAATTCTAAAAACTAAAATTCCTTTAGTGCAGGAGGATCAGTTTGTGTACCATAAACTAAAAATATGCTTATTTACTTATCCCTATTCAACGGGATCATGTGAAGTTCTTGAGAGTTGCTTTTTTTAGACAAGCATTATCAGTTTATTGCACTCCTTTTACATCTGGTTGCAGAGTGTTGGGAGCTCTGTAGTCTGTAGTTCGATTTTAAGGAATCTCTGTAGTTCTTAAGGGATTTTAAACAGTGCTCCTTTTGTAAAAACAAAAATGTTAAAGGGACAGTCAACACCAGAATTTTTGTTGTTTTAAAAGATAGATAATCCCTTTACTACCCATTCCCCAGTTTTGCATAACCAACACTGTTATATTAATATACTTTTTACCTCTGTTATTAACTTGTATCTAAGCATCTTCTGACAGCCCCCTGATCACATGACATTTTATTTATTCTCTATTGACTTTCGTTTTAGCCAATTAGTGCAGTGTCTGCCACAATTCACAGGCGTCACAATGTTATCTTTATGGTTTACATGAACTAGCTCTCCTTGAAAAACTGTCAAAGTGCACTGAGATAAGAGGCGGCCTTCAACAACTTACAAAATTAGCATATGAGCTACCTAGGTTTAACTTTCAACAAATAATACCAAGAGAACAACACAAATTTGATGATACAATTAAATTGGAAAGTTGTTTAAAATTGCATGCCCTATCTGAATCATGAATGTTTAATTTTGACTAGACTGTGCTTTCAACTCCTTAGACCCGTGTGTCTTTTCTGGGGTTCATAGTCGATTCAGTGACTATGCATTTGTCCTTAACAGATCATTCCAGACTGAAGTTGCAACAGGCCTGTGCTCTTCTTCATCTAAATCTAAATCCTTTCCCTTTATTTCCTTAGTGCATGGAAGTTATGGGTCTCATGGTGGCTGCTTCAGATGCAGTTTCATTTGCTGGATTTCATCTTCAAGCCCTACAATTGCAGAATGGGGACCACAAGGATCTGTCTGAGGATCTTATTAGATCACAGGACAAGACAGTCCCTAACTTGCTGGCAGAACCATTCCTTTCAGGGGGGGCTCTTTTATTTGGTCATTGTAGGTAGTAATTATCACTGATGCCAGCTTGTTAGGTCAGGCGCAGTCTGGGGGTCTCAGAGAGCAAAGGGAATGTGATCCCTTCAGTAGCCTAGGTTACGATAAATATTCTGAAACTTTGTGCAATCAGAGCTCTCTAGAATTGGGCCAACCTCATAAAGAAATCTTTTGTGTAATTCCAGTCAGACAGTGTCACAGCAGTGGTCTTTGTCAATCATCAGGGAGAAACTCAGTTACCTAGCTTTGAGGGAAGTGTCCCAAATCATCAGCTGGTCAGAATGTTATGTTTGCCTGATTTCTGCCATCCTCATTTTGATGAACAAATGGGAGGCAGATTTTCTCAATTGCCAGTCTCTTCACCCAGGAGAATGAACTCTGAATCAGGAAGTTTTCGACCACATAGTGAGACATTGGGGTCTTCCAGAGATAGATCTCATGGCCTCTAACCTGAATCACAAACTGCCCCAGTATTGTATCAGGTATTGGGACACTCAGGCAAGTCTGATACATGCCCTAGGGATTTATTGGTCTTTCAAACTGATTTACATCTTTCATCCATTTGATTTGTTATCTAGAGTGATAGCCAGAATCAAGTAGTAACAACCTTCTGAAATTTTGATTACTCCGGTGTGGCCTTGCAGGATTTGGTTTGTGGATGTCCTCATGCCCTCCTTGGAGGCTTCCTCTAAGAAGGGTTCTTCTCTATCAAGGTCCTTTCTTTTATCAAGGTCTCAAAACTCTGGATTTGACGGAATTGCTTACTGCTGTCTCAGAGAGATTTATGTTATTGACACCTTGATTCTCTTCTTCTCTGATTTTTTAACAGGATAATTACTGTTCTCGCTAAATACTCTTTTTTTTTTTTCCTAAGGTAATATCTGCAGATACTATTAATCAGGAAATTGTGGTTTCTTTTTTAAGACACAATGAGTCCACAGATCATCTTAATTACTAATGGGATATTCACCTCCTGGTCAGCAGGAGGAGGCAAAGAGCACCAGGTCAGAGCTGTTAAATAGCTCCTCCCTTCCCTCCCACCCCAGTCATTATCTTTGCCTACGTTAGTGATAGGAAGAGGTAAAGGGAGGTGTTAGTATAGATTCTTCAATCATGAGTTTATTATTTTTAAAGTAGTGCAAGATGGTACTGCTTTGTTCTAGGGTGTAGCCGTGGTCCATATCAGTCTCTACAGTAGAGCTTTGGTGGCTTTAGAGCAATGGGAACTTGTGGGACATAATTCTCACTGTGCCTCCCATATTTCTTGCTGCCCTATATCCTTCAGTTTGGGGTTATCTTTAACTCAGCATTTTATTCTCCTCAGGTCAATGTGAGGGATAGGACCTCTCAAGCCTGAGAGCTGCCTTGCTGCCAGGCAGAAGTCAAGGTAAGTGCTACCTTATTTTCTGGGGAAAGGACTCAGAATTTTAATAAGCACATTGGAACTCATAACATAAGGGACTCTGTATGAATGTAGTTCTTTATGTTGGGACATTATATGTTTTTTTTCATGTGAAAAACTTTGGGCAGTATTATATTTCAAGGCACTGGGGCTAAGGAGTTACGCTGCATTTTAATGGCTCCGGTGGTTTCACTATATTATATTTGACATAGGAAAAGAGCGGTATAGGTCACTCCCACGATGGGTGGTCCTTTCCGGTTTATGCGCGCCACTCTGTTGCGCTTCAGTTTACAGAGCGGGGAAGTGCGCATTAGATTTGACCGGTCTGTTCTAGAGTTGATGCATTGCTAGTACAGACACGGTCTTCTACTTGAAAACAGCTGTTGTTATTGTCGCTTCAAACGGATCGTCTGCAGACAGAAAAGTGTGTCATAACGATCTTCAGTAAGGTTGGAGCACTTCAGCAGAGTGCTGAGGTGCAGAGGTTGAATTTTAATTGTTTTTGCAACATAGGAAGACCGTTTTTGTATTAAACGTTATTTAATCTGTCAGTTTGCAAAATAAAAAGGTACCGTTTTGTATTTAAAGAGACAGTAACGTTTTTTTCCAAATATTTTTCATAGCCGGGTTTATTATTTGGCAAATTGTGTGCAAGCATGGATCAAGGGGACTTGCAAGATGTCACCTGTGCTTTATGTTTTGATGCTAATGTGGAACCACCAATCCCTTTCTGTCCTTCATGTATTCAAAGGACTTTGAGTTATAGGGATAAGATTTTCTCAGAGCCAATCTCTTCTAAGGCAGATGTTGTCCAAGAGTCTAATAATGAAGGTCAATTTATGCCGCCGCTTTCTCCCCAAATGTCCCAAATTTTACTGCCCTCTCAAGCAGTGCCTTGCGCCTCAGCTATAGTCCCTGCGGGGATTTTGTTACAAGACATAGCTTCCCTTATGTCTTCAACTATTTCTGATGCCCTGTCTGCCTTTCCTATGTTGCAGAGCAAACGTAAGCGAAAGGCCAGACATTCAGTAAGCGAGGTTTCAGATGAGATTGTTTCAGTGTCAGAGGTATCCTCCCAGCAACAGAGGGTACTGCCGTAGCTTCTGAAGGAGAAATTTCAGATTCAGAGGGTTTATTACCTCTTACAGACTCGGAGGTGGTATCTTTTAGATTTAAACTTGATCACCTTCGTCTGTTACTCAGGGAGGTTTTGGTCACCTTGGATGATAGTGACTCCACAATGGTGGTTGTCCCTCAGAGGTCTAGTAAACTGGACAGATATTTTGAGGTTCCTTCCTATACAGATGTTTTTCGAGTTCCTAAAAGAGCTACTGAAATCATTGCTAAGGAATAGAAGAGACCGGGTATCCCTTTTTCTCCCTCTCCTATTTTTAAGAAAATGTTTCCAATAGCCAACTCTGTTAAGGAGGCTTGGCAAACTGTTCCTAAGGTAGAAGGAGTCGTCTCTACCTTTGCTAAAAGAACTACTATTCCCATAGAGGATAGTTGTGCTTTCAAAGGCCCAATGGATAAGAAGTTAGAGGGGTTACTCAAAAAGATTTTTGTACACCAGGGTCTGCAGTGGCAACCGGCTGTGTGCATTGCCACCGTCACTAGTGCGGCGGCATATTGGTTTGATGCACTGTTCTAAACTCTCAGGAATGAGACTTCTTTGGATGAGATCCAAGATAGGATAAAGGCTCTTAAGCTAGCCAATGCCTTTATTTCGGACGCTTCCCTTCAAGTTATTAAATTGTGAGCAAAGATATCGAGTTTCTTTATTTTAGCCCGCAGAGCCTTATGGTTAAAACCTTGGTCTGCAGATTTGTCATCCAAGTCTAAGCTTCTAGCTATTCCTTACAAGGGGAAGACTTTGTTCGGACCTTTTCTGAAGGAGATTTTTTCTGATATCATGGGAGGTAAGGGTCATCTACTCCCGCAAGACAAGAGAAATAAACAAAAAGGACGACAAAGCAATTTTCGTTCTTTTAGAAATTTCAAAGGAAACTCTTCCTCTTCCTCCTCTAAGCAGGAACTGTCTAAACCCACATGGAGACCCAGTCATTCTTGGAACGAAGGAAAACAGTCCAAGAAGCTGGTTAGTGATTCCAAGACAGCATGAAGGGCATGCCTCCGATCCGGGACCGGATCTGGTAGGGGGCAGACTTTCTTTTTTCATTCAGGCTTGGGTTTGGGATGTCCAGGATCCCTGGGCAATAGAAATAGTGTTTTAGGGATACAAAATGGAGTTCAAAGTTTTCCTCCCAGAGGCAGATTTCTCCTTTCAAGATTATCTGCAGACCAGACAAAGAGAGAGGCGTTCTTACACTGTGTAGGAGACCTCTCCGCTATGGGAGTGATTGTTCCCGTTCCAATTCAAGAACAGGAAGTGGGGTTTTATTCCAATCTGTTTGTGGTTCCCAAAAAAGAGGAAACCTTCAGGCCATTTCTAGACCTCAAGAGTCTAAACAAGTTTCCCAGGGTACCGTCCTTCTTCAAGATGGAAACTATTCGTTCCATTCTTCCCTTAATCCAGGAGGGTCAATTCATGACAACTGTGGATTTAAAGGACGCGTACCTACATGTCCCTATTCACAGGGATCATCACAAGTTCTTAACGTTTGCCTTCCTAGACAAACACTTCCAGTTTGTGGCTCTTCCTTTCGGCTTGGCCACGGCTCCCAGAATCTTCACAAAGGTTCTGGGGTCTCTGTTGGCGGTCCTTCGATCACGGGGCATTGGGGTGGCGCCTTATCTGGACGACATTCTATTCCAGGCACTATCTTTTTAGCAAGCAGGATCCCACACCAACATAGTGTTATCTTTCCTGAGAGCTCACGGGTGGAAGGTAAATTTGGGAAAGAGTTCCCTAGTTCCAGACACAAGAGTTACTTTCTTGGGAACCATAATAGACTCCTTGTCCATGAAGATTTTTCTGACAGAAATCAGGAAAGTCAGGAAATTAAAAATCCTTAGTTCTTTTACCCACCTTGAATTGATATTCCACATTACCTAATGGTCTTATTTTTCTAGCACACTTTCTTCGTGCCTATGCTATTACATTTCCCTATCTGATGTCACCTCTTATCACAACATTGTTTAGGTACACGAATTTACTATTTTTGGGTCCTATTGTATATTTTCTATTATGGCTCTTCATAATATATCTCTATTATAATGTTAATACTTGTCACCATTTAAGTTTACCACTTAGTTACTTCCCACTCCCATGGACCCACATTCCTCTTATACCCCCCCTACCATTTGTAATATCCAGGTTCATGATATTGTAGTGATTTATCCTCCATTTATCGTGTTGTCCTTTCCACCTCCTATATCTTTGCACAGCAGTTCAATTTATCAATCCTGATCACTGTCCCTCATCACCTAGTATTGTAATATACCCGTAACCTTTGGAGCCCGTCCTCATTTTTTGATTGCACCTCTTGTTCCCATTTTTCCTATAGACAGGTTACCAACTGTTTTTATATCACTAGCTACCACTGCACTACGGTGTAAAGTTATTTATATGTCATATCTCCCTTTAAATTCTAATTTCTTCTGTTAAGTGTGATCAGTCCACGGGTCATCATTACTTCTGGGATATTACTCCTCCCCAACAGGAAGTGCAAGAGGATTCACCCAGCAGAGCTGCATATAGCTCCTCCCCTCTACGTCACTCCCAGTCATTCTCTTGCACCCAACGACTAGATAGGATGTGTGAGAGGACTATGGTGATTATACTTAGTTTTATATCTTCAATCAAAAGTTTGTTATTTTAAAATAGCACCGGAGTGTGTTATTATCTCTCTGGCAGAGTTTGAAGAAGAATCTACCAGAGTTTTTGTTATGATTTTAGCCGGAGTAGTTAAGATCATATTGCTGTTTCTCGGCCATCTGAGGAGAGGTAAACTTCAGATCAGGGGACAGCGGGCAGATGAATCTGCATAGAGGTATGTAGCAGTTTTTATTTTCTGACAATGGAATTGATGAGAAGATCCTGCCATACCGATATAATGTCATGTATGTATACTTTACACTTCAGTATTCTGGGGAATGGTACTTCACTAGAATTACACTGTAAGAAATACATAAAGCTGTTTAATAACTAGAGATTATGTTTAACGTTTTTGCTGGAATGTAAAATCGTTTTCATTTACTGAGGTACTGAGTGAATAAATGTTTGGGCACTATTTTTCCACTTGGCAGTTGCTTAATCTGTTTTCTGACAGTTTCTGTTCTCCCTCACTGCTGTGTGTGAGGGGGAGGGGCCGTTTTTTGGCGCTTTTACTACGCATCAAATATTTCAGTCAGCAACTCATTGTATTCCCTGCATGATCCGGTTCATCTCTACAGAGCTCAGGGGTCTTCAAAACTTATTTTGAGGGAGGTAATTTCTCTCAGCAGAGCTGTGAGAATTATAGTTTGACTGAGATAAAAAACGTTTATTCTGTAATTTGTTTCCTGCTTTCAGAATTTGTTATCTTTGCTAATGGGATTAAACCTTTGCTAAAGTTGTGTTATTTACAAGGATTGAGGCTATAACTGTTTCAATTTATTAATTTTCAACTGTCATAGATCTTCTGTGCTTCTTAAAGGCACAGTACGTTTTAATATTATTCTAATTGAATTGTATTTCCAAGTTACAAGTTTATTTGCTAGTGTGTTAAACATGTCTGATTCAGAGGATGATACCTGTGTCATTTGTTGCAATGCCAAAGTGGAGCCCAATAGAAATTTATGTACTAACTGTATTGATGCTACTTTAAATAAAAGTCAATCTGTACAAATTGAACAAATTTCACCAAACAACGAGGGGAGAGTTATGCCGACTAACTCGCCTCACGTGTCAGTACCTACATCTCCCGCTCAGAGGGAGGTGCGTGATATTGTAGCGCCGAGTACATCTGGGCGGCCATTACAAATCACATTACAGGATATGGCTACTGTTATGACTGAGGTTTTGGCTAAATTACCAGAGCTAAGAGGTAAGCGTGATCACTCTGGGGTGAGAACAGAGTGCGCTGATAATATTAGGGCCATGTCAGACACTGCGTCACAGGTGGCAGAACATGAGGACGGAGAGCTTCATTCTGTGGGTGACGGTTCTGATCCAAACAGACTGGATTCAGATATTTCAAATTTTAAATTTAAACTGGAAAACCTCCGTGTATTACTAGGGGAGGTGTTAGCGGCTCTGAATGATTGTAACACAGTTGCAATACCAGAGAAAATGTGTAGGTTGGATAAATATTTTGCGGTACCGACGAGTACTGAGGTTTTTCCTATACCTAAGAGACTTACTGAAATTGTTACTAAGGAGTGGGATAGACCCGGTGTGCCGTTCTCACCCCCTCCGATATTTAGAAAAATGTTTCCAATAGACGCCACCACAAGGGACTTATGGCAAACGGTCCCTAAGGTGGAGGGAGCAGTTTCTACCTTAGCTAAGCGTACCACTATCCCGGTGGAGGATAGCTGTGCTTTTTCAGATCCAATGGATAAAAAATTAGAGGGTTACCTTAAGAAAATGTTTGTTCAACAAGGTTTTATATTGCAACCCCTTGCATGCATTGCGCCGATCACGGCTGCAGCGGCATTCTGGATTGAGTCTCTGGAAGAGAACATTGGTTCAGCTACTCTGGACGACATTACGGACAGGCTTAGAGTCCTTAAACTAGCTAATTCATTCATTTCGGAGGCCGTAGTACATCTTACTAAACTTACGGCGAAGAATTCAGGATTCGCCATTCAGGCACGCAGGGCGCTGTGGCTAAAATCCTGGTCAGCTGATGTTACTTCTAAGTCTAAATTGCTTAATATACCTTTCAAAGGGCAGACCTTATTCGGGCCCGGGTTGAAAGAGATTATCGCTGACATTACAGGAGGTAAAGGCCATGCCCTGCCTCAGGACAAAGCCAAAGCCAAGACTAGACAGTCTAATTTTCGTTCCTTTCGTAATTTCAAAGCAGGAGCAGCATCAACTTCCTCTGCACCAAAACAGGAAGGAGCTGTTGCTCGCTACAGACAAGGCTGGAAACCTAACCAGTCCTGGAACAAGGGCAAGCAGACTAGGAAACCTGCTGCTGCCCCTAAAACAGCATGAATTGAGGGCCCCCGATCCGGGATCGGATCTAGTGGGGGGCAGACTTTCTCTCTTCGCCCAGGCTTGGGCAAGAGATGTTCAGGATCCCTGGGCGCTAGAGATAATATCTCAGGGATACCTTCTGGACTTCAAATACTCTCCTCCAAGAGAGAGATTTCATCTGTCAAGATTGTCAACAATCCAGACAAAGAAAGAGGCGTTTCTACGCTGCGTACAAGAGCTCTTGTTAATGGGAGTAATCCATCCAGTTCCATGATCGGAACAGGGACAGGGGTTTTACTCAAATCTGTTTGTGGTTCCCAAAAAAGAGGGAACTTTCAGACCAATCCTGGACTTAAAGATCCTAAACAAATTCCTAAGAGTTCCATCGTTCAAGATGGAGACTATTCGGACAATATTACCTATGATCCAAGAGGGTCAGTACATGACCACTGTAGATTTAAAAGATGCTTACCTTCACATACTGATTCACAAAGATCATTATCGGTACCTAAGGTTTGCCTTCCTAGACAGGCATTACCAGTTTGTGGCTCTTCCATTCGGATTGGCTACAGCTCCAAGAATCTTCACAAAGGTTCTGGGTGCTCTTCTGGCGGTACTAAGACCGCGGGGAATCTCGGTAGCTCCATACCTAGACGACATTCTGATACAAGCTTCAAGCTTTCAAACTGCCAAGTCTCATACAGAGTTAGTGCTGGCATTTCTAAGGTCACATGGATGGAAGGTGAACGAAAAGAAAAGTTCACTCGTTCCACTCACAAGAGTTCCCTTCCTGGGGACTCTTATAGATTCTGTAGAAATGAAGATTTACCTGACAGAGGACAGGCTAACAAGACTTCAAAGTGCTTGCCGCACCCTTCATTCCATTCAACACCCGTCAGTGGCTCAATGCATGGAGGTAATCGGCTTAATGGTAGCGGCAATGGACATAGTACCCTTTGCACGCTTACACCTCAGACCACTGCAACTGTGCATGCTAAGTCAGTGGAATGGGGATTACTCAGACTTATCCCCTTCTCTGAATCTGGATCAAGAGACCAGAAATTCTCTTCTATGGTGGCTTTCTCGGCCACATCTGTCCAGGGGGATGCCATTCAGCAGACCAGACTGGACAATTGTAACAACAGACGCCAGCCTTCTAGGTTGGGGTGCCGTCTGGAATTCTCTGAAGGCTCAGGGACAATGGAGTCAGGAGGAGAGTCTCCTGCCAATAAACATTCTGGAATTGAGAGCAGTTCTCAATGCCCTCCTGGCTTGGCCCCAGTTGACAACTCGGGGGTTCATCAGGTTTCAGTCGGACAACATCACGACTGTAGCTTACATCAACCATCAGGGAGGGACAAGAAGCTCCCTAGCTATGATGGAAGTATCAAAGATAATTCGCTGGGCAGAGTCTCACTCTTGCCACCTGTCAGCAATCCACATCCCGGGAGTGGAGAACTGGGAGGCGGATTTCTTAAGTCGTCAGACTTTTCATCCGGGGGAGTGGGAACTTCATCCGGAGGTCTTTGCCCAAATACTTCGACGTTGGGGCAAACCAGAGATAGATCTCATGGCGTCTCGACAGAACGCCAAGCTTCCTCGTTACGGGTCCAGATCCAGGGATCCAGGAGCAGTCCTGATAGATGCTCTGACAGCACCTTGGGACTTCAGGATGGCTTACGTGTTTCCACCCTTCCCGTTACTTCCTCGATTGATTGCCAGAATCAAACAAGAGAGAGCATCAGTGATTCTAATAGCACCTGCGTGGCCACGCAGGACTTGGTATGCAGACCTGGTGGACATGTCATCCTGTCCACCTTGGTCTCTACCTCTGAAACAGGACCTTCTGATACAGGGTCCCTTCAAACATCAAAATCTAACTTCTCTGAAGCTGACTGCTTGGAAATTGAACGCTTGATTTTATCAAGACGTGGGTTTTCTGAGTCAGTTATTGATACCTTAATACAGGCTAGGAAACCTGTTACCAGAAAGATTTACCATAAGATATGGCGTAAATACCTATATTGGTGTGAATCCAAAGGTTACTCTTGGAGTAAGGTTAGGATTCCTAGGATATTGTCTTTTCTACAAGAAGGTTTAGAAAAGGGTTTATCTGCTAGTTCATTAAAGGGACAGATCTCAACTCTGTCCATTCTGTTACACAAACGTCTGTCAGAAGTTCCTGACGTCCAGGCTTTTTGTCAGGCTTTGGCCAGGATTAAGCCTGTGTTTAAAACTGTTGCTCCACCATGGAGTTTAAACCTTGTTCTTAATGTTTTACAGGGCGTTCCGTTTGAACCCCTTCATTCCATTGATATAAAGTTGTTATCTTGGAAAGTTCTATTTTTAATGGCTATTTCCTCGGCTCGAAGAGTCTCTGAATTATCAGCCTTACATTGTGATTCTCCTTATTTGATTTTTCATTCGGATAAGGTAGTCCTGCGTACTAAACCTGGGTTCTTACCTAAGGTAGTTACTAACAGGAATATCAATCAAGAGATTGTTGTTCCTTCTTTATGCCCAAATCCTTCTTCAAAGAAGGAACGTCTACTGCACAACCTGGATGTAGTCCGTGCTCTAAAATTTTACTTACAGGCAACTAAGGAATTTCGACAAACGTCTTCTCTGTTTGTCATTTACTCTGGGCAGAGGAGAGGTCAAAAAGCTTCCGCTACCTCTCTTTCTTTTTGGCTTCGTAGCATAATTCGTTTAGCTTATGAGACTGCTGGACAGCAGCCTCCTGAAAGAATTACAGCTCATTCTACTAGAGCTGTGGCTTCCACTTGGGCCTTCAAGAATGAGGCCTCTGTTGAACAGATTTGCAAGGCTGCAACTTGGTCTTCGCTTCATACTTTTTCCAAATTTTACAAATTTGACACTTTTGCTTCATCGGAGGCTATTTTTGGGAGAAAGGTTCTTCAGGCAGTGGTTCCTTCTGTATAAAGAGCCTGCCTATCCCTCCCGTCATCCGTGTACTTTTGCTTTGGTATTGGTATCCCAGAAGTAATGATGACCCGTGGACTGATCACACTTAACAGAAGAAAACATAATTTATGCTTAACTGATAAATTCCTTTCTTCTGTAGTGTGATCAGTCCACGGCCCGCCCTGTTTTTAAGGCAGGTAAATATTTTTTAATTTATACTCCAGTCACCACTTCACCCTTGGCTTTTCCTTTCTCGTTGGTCCTTGGTCGAATGACTGGGAGTGACGTAGAGGGGAGGAGCTATATGCAGCTCTGCTGGGTGAATCCTCTTGCACTTCCTGTTGGGGAGGAGTAATATCCCAGAAGTAATGATGACCCGTGGACTGATCACACTACAGAAGAAAGGAATTTATCAGGTAAGCATAAATTATGTTTTTTCACTCTAATGGCATTGGTCTTACCTAGTTGTGGTCTATTACCTAATAGGCGATTTGTGTTATTATAAATCACTATCTTCATATAGATTCCAATATATGCCCTATGATTTTCGTTTATCATCATATTCCCCAGCACGATCAGGAACGGCAACTATTGGCTGCCGTTCCGAACACTACTGCTTACATTGCATGTCCATTGGTGGATACACACACACCCCCATTTCCTATGGACACTACCCACCCTGTGTTAAGAATTGTTAAGGATTTTTGATATGCAAACTGCCATTCACTCCGCTCCCTACATATATTTACACTATGGCAAATAATAATCTGTCTATTGATGTACAAAGAGCGCTGTATGGTACATTTAGCGTGTTGGTTCACGCACCCTCCCACCTCTCTGGCCATATAATATTCAAGATCGCTATCTTTGGTCTTTTTAACAGTTTATTGGCTATTATGGTTAATGTGGTGTGGTAATTTGTGCACCGTATCCTATAATGGATAAATGGGTGATTTAGCAGTCATCTTTGTTGCGCTCGCAGTGATCTGACACCATAGGTAGTGTTTTGTTGTTCTCTTGTGACTAACCACTCCTATAAACAATGACATCACTCCATGCTTATTTAGATTTGTACGTCCCCTGTTTTTATGACAACCAAGGTCCTCTATACGTATCGTTAGGACTCGCTATAGTGGTTTTTTATTAATATTTCACGTACAAGTATTATTTTAAAGTTTAACCATCTACTCTAATGGCATGTGCTGGTTCTCTGGAGGCTCGATCTCTTACACATTTGATACATTATACACTTTATGTGTTTATACACGCCCCCTAATCATCTGACATCACATTAGGATGTTTGTACTAAATATCTATGAATCTGAATAAACTTTTAATATAATCGGTTTTCTCCTTTTTTAAACTACCTGATTAGGAGTCAATATCCCAAACATTAATATTATTAAATCAATTTTAACTAAGTAGGGTTAACTTACTTTTATTACCAATGTTTGTTAATTTTTCATTGACAAAAGGAATGTACCATTATCAGTATGTTATAGGTTCACTTAATCTAGTCTTAACATTTGACTGTAATTTCTAAATATTCTCCCACACCTATAAATTAGGGATTTGTTGACATTGGAAAAGGCATAGTGTCTACGAACTGTATATATAATTTATGTATTGTATTGATATATTATTGTATATTTATATTAACCTCTCACCCCTACTATGTGTATTTTGGCACTACCTGTCAGGGGTGTGCAATTTCTCCTGCAGCCTGATTGGTTTGTTATGGTATAAATATGGCAGTTTAGAGTGTGTTTGTATATAGCCTGATGAAACAGTGTGTAACACTGAGAAACGCGTTGCTGTTGTTGTTTTTATCATTTTAATAAACTTTTTAAAAGTTTCTCCAACCCTCTTTTTGCTGCCGACCTATTATTTTCCTTATTTTGGGATTTACCCACCCATTCGGAGCTGTGGACTCTCCATTCAGGCTTCTGGACCTGTGGGACTAACCATCGCTGTACAGACCTCCTGTGGTTTCTCTGGTCTCTCCCTGGTGAGACGAGAATTCCCCTTCTATCTATTGGTCTACCGGACGACGTGCGGTTTCCGGACTGCTGGTATTGCACATCTGTGCTTTACATTTTGTGAGTAGGATTCTTCTGCCATTCCTGTATCTGTATCTTAATTACTCTATAATCTGCACTATGTGGCGCCCTCTACTCTGATTTGTTTAGATTCCCTGGACCTGTGTCGCGGCACGACACCCTAGAGGAGCGGCCTGCTGCTTTGGATATACATCATCTGGGATTACCCAGCACTGTAACAAAGGACTGCCTCATCATCATATACCATCTATTGGACTATTAGTCTGTATACCCTTATACCTTTATTTATATTTATAAGTCTTATCAGCTTATTATCTATATATCATATTGCAAGTGTGTCTTACCCGTTCCCAGGCGCCTCTTACAAGTACTGTAGTGACGCCTTTGGCCATTAGAGTACTATTTGTTTAAAGATTATCGATACTTCTAGTCCTTCAGTCCACTCCACGGCCGTCAGTGGCTCAGTGTATGAAGTTAATCGGGCTGATGGTTGCAGCAATGGACATCATCCCGTTTGCTCACTTCCATCTCAGGCCTCTGCAGTTAAGCATGCTCAGGCAATGGAACGGAGATTATGCAGACTTGTCTCATCGAATAACTCTAGAGCAGGAGACAAGGGACTCTCTTCAATGGTGGTTGTCTCTGGATCATCTCTCCCAGGGAACCTGCTTTCGCAGACCGTCTTGGGTGATTGTGACAACAGACGTCAGCCTTCTGGGGTGGGGAGCAGTATGGGGCTCCCTAAAGGCTCAGGGAGTTTGGACTCAGTCAGAGTCTGTTCTTCCTATAAACATTCTAGAACTGAGAGCAATCTTCAATGCTCTTCTTGCCTGGCCCCAGCTAGCCTCACTACGGTTTAACAGGTTCCAGTCGGACAACATAACTTCAGTGGCTTACATCAATCATCAGGGAGGAACAAGGAGTTCCTTAGCGATGACAGAGGTAACCAAAATAATCCAGTGGGCGGAGGCCCACTCTTGTTGTCTATCGGCGATCAATATCCCAGGGGTGTACAACTGGGAGGCGGATTTTCTGAGCAGGCAGACCTTTCATCCGGGGGAGTGGGAACTCCACCCGGAAGTGTTCTCCAATGTGATTCTCAAGTGGGGTCAGCCGGAATTGGATCTCATGGCATCCCATCAGAATGCCAAGCTACCGAGATATGGGTCGAGGTCCAGGGACCCCCAGGCGAACCTGATAGATGCTCTGGCGGTGCCTTGGACCTTCAGTCTAGCATACCTATTTCCTCCATTTGCTTTTCTTCCTCGGGTAATTGCTCTAATCATACAGGAGAGGGCTTCGGTGATCCTCATAGCACCACCCTGGCACAGCAGGATTTGGTATGTGGATCTGGTGGAAATGACATCTATGCCTTCTTGTTAAGGAAGGACCTTCTGATTCAGGGGCCCTTCCTTCACCCAAATCTAGTTTCTCTGAAGCTGACTGCTTGGAGATTGAACGCTTAATTTTATCCAAGCGGGGATTTTCTGATTCGGTCATAGAGACCATGATTCAGGCTCGTAAGCCTGTAAGTAGAAGGATTTACCATAAGATTTGGCGTAAATATCTCTATTGGTGTGAATCCAAGGGCTACTCATGGAGTAAAGTCAGGATTCCTAGAATTTTGTCTTTTCTCCAAGAGGGTTTGAAGAACGGTTTATCGACGAGCTCCCTAAAGGGTCAAATCTCGACCTTATCTTTTTTGTTACACAAACGTCTGGCGGATGTCCCAGATGTACAATCTTTTTGTCAGGCCTTGGTCAGGATCAGGCCTGTGTTCAAACCAGTTACTCCTCCATGGAGTCTTAATTTAGTTCTCAAAGTTCTTCAAGGGACTCCGTTTGAGCCTATGCATTCCTTAGATACTAAGTTGTTATCTTGGAAAGTTTTATTTCTTGTTGCTATTTCTTCTGCTCGGAGAGTGTCAGAGCTCTCGGCATTGCAGTAAGGTAGTTTTACGTACTAAACTAGGATTTCTTCCTAAGGTTGTTTCTGATCGGAACACTAATCAGGAGATTGTGGTTCCTTCCTTGTGTCCTAATCCTTCTTCTCAGAAGGAAAGACTTCTGCACAATTTGGACGTGGTCCGTGCTTTGAAGTTTTACTTACAGGCGACTAAGGACTCTTGTTAGTCTTCTTCTTTGTGATTTTCTCAGGAAAACGTAAGGGACAGAAAGCTATGGCTACTTCTCTTTCTTTTTGGCTGAAGAGTATCATACGTTATGCATATGAGACTGCTGGACAGCAGCCTCCCGAGAGAGTTACGGCTCATTCCACGAGGGCTTCCTCATGGGCGTTCAAAAACGAAGCTTCTGTGGAACAGATTTGTAAGGCTGCTTCATACTTTTTCAAAGTTCTACAAATTTGACACTGTTACCTCGGCTGAGGCCGCTTTTGGGAGAAAGGTTCTTCATGCAGTGGTGCCTTCCATTTAGGTTCCCTGTATTATCCCTCCCGTATCATCTGTGTACTCTAGCTTGAGTATTGAATCCCATTAGTAAATAAGATGATCCGTGGACTCATTGTGACTTAAAAAAAAAAAAAAAAGAAGGGGGAACTTCCGGGCAGCGGCCATGTTCAGTCGCATAGCTGTATGCTGATGCAGACTTTTCTTGAAAATCACAGAAATTCACATCCTAGCTCATCGATCCATCTAATATTTTACTGGAACTGAAGTGTGAATTAAACTCTGCACCTACTGAATATTATTATGTAAGGATAACTGCTGGCATCGGCACCTGGAGCCATTTTCCATTCTTGGTCTACTCTAAACCCCCCGGCAGGACGCCCTTTGTCGTTACGCAGCACTCAATGTGCTTTACAGAAACACATTTCTAAACCTACAAGCTGATTGTCCCCTAACGCAGATCTAGCTACTATGGAGCCTTCCTGCTTGCTACAAGAAATAAGCCGTATGCTTCTACACTATCGGGAGGTCTTCTCAGAAGCACTCCGTGCCCCAGATCACACTCCCACAGCAAATCCTATCTTTCTAGCCGCACCGGAGAGCAACCCGTATGTAGATGGAGTAATGAGTATTCCAGGGAGAAGTCTGGCTTTCACTCAGACAGCCACCCGAACGGGCTTAACGCTCTCACCAAATGAGGAGGATATACCAGAGGTATATATCTTCGCAGAGCCCCAAGTTCCTATTACGACACTTACCGACCGTTGTGCTGGAGCTGTTGAGCTCTTGGATACCGAAGCTGTGGCTCCTGCCCCATGGATGGTCAGTGCCGAGTCACGCACCAGAGGTCGGTCCTGAAGAGGCTGGGCACTTCGTCGCCTGATTCAGTTTCGGACAAGTGGGATCAGAGAGATACTTCTGCCACACATATGTGGCTTCACTCGCTCTCTGCACTGTTCTTTACCTGCGGCCTGAATGAGTTGACTTCCTCAAAGCCGCAACTTCTCACTATGCCAGTTAACCGAGGGTTGACTGAACGTGGACATTTGCCAGGTATAGCATTTCAGTTGTCTGTATTGAAATTGCAGCAATCCGCATCGGGTACACAACAACAACAAATGGATTATGCTTTCTCCACGGCCTCTGCCGGGCCCATCAGAAAGGGAGTGGGCTGATAAGTTTCTTGCCGTAAATATATGACCACAGTGGGTATGATGTAGATGTCAACCGATCTTGTGGCAATCTAATATGGGGACTTACTCATTGAACACAATTCACCCTTTCTATAGCTGTTCACTATAGATTCTAATTGTAGCTTAATGACGGCAATTGTGCCTTATATATGGCGAAGAGTTGAAATTCTTGTTGGTTGTACTGTACCTTATTTACAGCCAGGACTATTTTGATCATTAATTGTTGAAACTTTTATAGTTGTTTATGCTTAAACATTAGCCTGTTTGTATTCACCTATATGCTCTACTACTGAACTTAGCGATGGATATTAGTTTAGAAGATCCCATCTCCTATAATTCATTAGGCTCGTGAAAATGTGCTAAATATATTTATGACTTGGTTAAGATCCCCTCTGTTCATGACCTATGCTAGTATAAACATTTAGATAAAACATATGCATTTGTTCTTCTGCCAGTATAATATCTCTATATGAGAGTGCCCTTTCTTTAAAGTGATTACACACTTCTGCCCCTCATCAAGAAGCAGCCCAAACTTCAATATGTGTCCCACTATACGAAGGTGGGTAGAAATACACAGCTGTGAGTTTGTATATATCTTATGTTTTACATGGAGTGCTCACATTAGAATTATACTTTGCCATCTAGTTAACTTTTTGTATGGCCATAGTTTTAGCATAAAGCAATGTTGATATAGGTATTTTACTGTAATGTAATCCTAGACAATGTTCTGTGGGTCTTCTTTCTTGGTATTGGGGGGGCACCGCCTGCCGCCGGGCGGTGCGTCCTGATGCTGAGTGAAGCCCGGAGACCACCTTATATTTAACTGTTTAATACTATACCTGGGTAACCTCTTCAGTCTGCACTAAAATATAACGTACTCTTAGTAGAGTTTGTGCTCACCCTAATCTACAGCTCTAAGACAACTGGAACATGAGTGCCCCATAGTCCATAGGTCTGACACTTCACTGATGATGCTAATTTGCTGCATAGATGGGGTGAATGGGTTGAGGAGGGGAAGTAATGCAGATTTTCCCGGATATAAGCTAAATAAGGGGACACTTTCATTCTTCATGTTGCTATTTAGGTTCACCGCACTCAACATGTTCTATGTATAAGTTATATTTGTATGACCATGCTAACTTTGCCTCCCAAGTTTCCAGCATTCTTAATTTCTATTCTCCAACTGGCTGAAGCCTCATAACTAGCTGACTCTCAAATCATCACCAAATGATCTACTCTTGCCCAAAATCTTAAGATAATGCATTTTCTTTCACTTTATGTGATGGGACTCCAATATAATTCATATACTCCTAGTCTTATATTGCCCCCCTCGGCTCCTCCAACTATTGCTTAAAATTTTTTTTTGTTAATAAGAGGTACCTGGGCGGGCTGTTTTTTATGGAAAGAGCTCCCTTTATTATTGTTATTCTTTACATCTTAATGGGGGATAATCAGTCATGTGTATGTATATAAAAATTACTTTATTAACCATATGTCTTCATTCTAAGCTCTGTCATACCCCATATAGTCTGCCACGAGGTCTTTACTTTAACGCTTATATAACACTTTATCAAATTGATGACAAAAAAAAAAAGAGGTTCTCATTTAGAGATCCAAATGTGGTCTCTCCACTAGAAATAGCCCCCTATCTACGGTTTGGAGTTTATAGCTGAGGTCCATGAGTGGCCTCTTTTGTCATTTAGGGAGCCTGTAGAATATTAGGCATTCTTTTAAATACTATGCTTTTGCTAGAAATGTATGATGTTGTTATTAAGATTCATTGTGTATTATTGTGTTCCGTTCTTCATATCTTATGTATGCCTTATCCAGAACCTCAATAAAGAAAAATTAAAAAAAAAAAAAAAGAAAAGAAAATTTATGCTTACCTGATAAATGTATTTCTTTTTTGACACGATGAGTCCACAGCCCGCCCTGTTCTTTTAAGACAGGTTGTGGGTTATTGTAAACTTCAGACACCTTGGCTTTTCCTTTCTCTTCCTAACTTAGGTCGAATGACTGGAGTGGGAGGGAAGGGAGGAGCTATTTAACAGCTCTGCTGTGGTGCTCTTTGCCTCCTCCTGCTGACCATGAAGTGAATATCCCATTAGTAATTAAGATGATCCGTGGACTCATCGTGTCAAAAAAGAAATACATTTATCAGGTAAGCATAAATTTTCTTTTTCCTTCTTTTTGTCCAGCTCTTAACAACATCTTCTTCACAATCTGAATGTTGTGAGAGCTTTCAAATATTATGTGGAAGCCACAAAAGATTTCAGACTTTCTTTTTCTTTTTTTGTTCACTTTTCTGGCCCCTGCAGAGGTCAGAAATCTACGGCTGTTACTTTAGCTGCCTGGCTTAAAGCCTTAATTCCTAAGGCATATTTGTTAGGAAAGCTCCCCCTGAGCACACTACTGTTCAGTCTACTAGAGAGTTTGCCACTTCTTGGGCTTTTCCTCATAAGGCTTCTATTGATCAGATTTGCAAGGCAGCAACTCTGTCTTCTTTACGCACTTTCTCAAAGTTTTATCACTTTGATGACATGAATAATATATCTACTTTGTGTGCTACACAGGTAGGATGGAGTGGCATTGAAAAGAAACTTCTGCAAGTAGTAGGATGTAAGGTGACTAGTACAATGAATGCAAACATAAATTGGCACTCAATTGCATAGAATAAAAGGAGTTTTGGAGTCAATTATAGTGTTTTCAAAAAGGGGAAATTTAGACCCGCCGGCTAGTGTGTCTTTCATAGTATTATTTTATATATGCTTTTACTCCTGTGTAACAGTCATTACAATAAAATTGGACTTTTATAACTCCCAAATTCTTTAGTTTTTTTCAGAAACGTATACCAGCCTTGTTAAATGCATCATCAGGGTTATAGAGGCAGGTGCTTCTGCTTCAAAACATAGCTGCATATAGAGATGTTCACTCAGACTGGTGTGTCAGAATAAGATTTTGCTTGTTCAAGTAACTTCTAGAGAAGTAGGGGTTAGAGCTTTGCCATTTACCTTGGGTGCCTGAGTGCTGTTCCTGGTGCTCTTTCACCCTATATGGGCTTTGGTGGTAAGGTATTACCGTTGGCTATGAGTCTTGGTCTGAATAAGGAGAAAAGGATGGCTGAGCAATGTCTAACTTCTTGCAAAACTGTTCAAGACCTATAGATAATGTGTTGGTTATACTTCTGGACTCTAATGCAAAAAGGAAAGCCCCACTAGTAGGGGATTCCCAACTGTTTAAGATAAAGCGTCAGATAATATACCTCTTTGCACTTCAAGAGTGTAAGAACTTAATTCTGCGTACATCTGATTAGTATGGTCTTCTATAGTTATCAGGTGGGTTTTCCAATATGCAAACAAGACTTTCTCTTTATCTTTGAAGTTTTAAAACCTTACTATGGTATCCCTCAGAGGAGCCGATTATCTTGGAAGAAGACACAGTTCTCTATGGGCATGGTATAATGGAAGTATTGGAGTCTCCCAATAGCTTAGAAAAAAGCTTTTGTAGGTAACATGATAAATGTTGAGGAGTAACTGTTTTGGTACATACTGTATCCTTAGATTTTTGCTATCGACCTTGATTGATGAGGGCCTCAGATTTTGTAAGAGAGGAATTAATTCACCCTGTGATCTGACTTGAGAGGGCATTGTTGTCTGATGTAAGTTATTCATGGCCTTCTTCTTCAACCCAATTGCCTAAGTCCGAGACACCTTTTCTCATTTCAAATAGCCTATTTTTGATCATCTGCCTTATTTGGGTAAGAAATTACTCAAAATCAGCCTTAGATGGTTTAAGACTCAGTTAGCTTTTAGTTAGGGATGCATTCGGGCTTACGACTAAAGGACTTTCCTCCCCTTCAGTCATAGCACTGGTCACAGAGGAGAGCAACTAAAGGAGTGGTCAGTAGTTTAGGGTATTTGTTGTTCTTCCCTGGGTGCCTAGATGCCATTTTAATGAATGTCAATATGTCGGCTATAAGGAGTGACAGCAGTGCTTCAAGTTTGTAGAATGCTGGATTGGGAACTTAGAATGTGGAGTTGTAAGCTCGCAATGTTGTGGTATATAGGGCATAAAATCCAGCAAACCACAGCCTATGAGTAACAGAAATTACCTCAGTTCTCCAAATATTCATTTTTAAAATTTAGAAACTACCTACATAGCAGTGCTGCCTATGAAGGTTAATCAGTATGAGCAGGTAGACAATGCAGTACATCACGTATGATATACAATAAATGGAGGACTGCTGCAGGCTCTCATGTGAAAGGCACAGCCCAAACAGAAATTGTGTAGTTGTGTGGCCAGGTATAGTCCCAGAAAGCATAGAAGCAATATAAGCAAACATTTCAGCCCGCCATCAGTTTGCTGTTAAGGTGCAGGTTTACTAAGCTCAGTAGACAAGAAACATTTACAGTTGTTGAATATGCAACAAAGCAGGGGGCCTAACAAGCAGGAATGTGCAGTCATATTTATATATTAGAGTCTTCAAGCATCCCTAACAGCAAAGTTATTATGTACAGAAGTACCTTATTTAGCACTAACTTCTGGAGCCGTGCCCTAGATTAGTTGTAGGCCTTCACATTATAGGTAGTCAGAGCTCACCTTTCTGCATCTTCCAATAATGCCTGTAGGTCTTCATGCAAGGTTATTCATGGAAAAGGGCCGACTGCCTATTAAAAGTGTAGGTTCTGTAGCTCTGAAGCCTGCTTCAATACTAATAGATCGCTTGTGGTGCCATGTACTCCAGTCTGTGTGGTAGAAGGGGATCCTTTTATTCACGGCGTGACACAAAAGCCCAGTCGAAGCTTGAAGTACAGGAAACCAGGGCTTACATGAAGTCTTTCCACCGGACGGGAGCTGATACTCAGGAGCTAGATTAAAGTTTGACCATTTTCAAGGCCTGGCGGCTCTGGCCGCCTGAGCTGTGCAAGTTTTGTCTTTCTTGTTATTTGTTTCATAAAGAAAAGTAGTAATTTGTACTGCTTCTTACATTTTGCCAGGATATTGTCCTTCCAGCTTTCATTAAAGGCCAGCAATTTATGAAGGACAAACTTTTGTGTACCCTCAATCCCCAGTGAGGTATCTGTATTGTCAGACTTTCTAATAGGATCTTCATTAATTCTCAGGGAACTTGGTAGGGAAATGCTCCAAAATGATACTAATTCAGGTTGTGTCATTCAAGTTCAAGATCTCATGGCTCAATTTACTAGATAGTCTTTGGCAGCTGAGTTGGATGTTGCTTCCTCTAAGATGTAACAAGCAGCAGCCTTGAAAACATCCGCTTTTTTACATATTATAAGATGGAAGAGGGTGATTTTTGTGAATAAAACTTTCTGCAACAGTTTAGTCTAAACATATTTAGTCTCTCATTATTTGTCCTTGCCTTTTTTAGTGTTTTGTACATTTGTTTTTGAGCCAAGATAAATTGAAATTAAATCAAATATACAGCAATTTGTTTTATCTTGGCCAATATTCCTAAACAATACTCCCACCTATTTTATCCTGTATGTGTTTAATCTCTAAGAATAGAAGAGTCTGCTTCTGTCGATCCTCCATTTGTAGCAAAGTTAGTTTCTTGTCAGTATTGCTTAAGGGTAATAGCCAAGATATAAAAATGACTGTATATTCAGTTTACCTTTTGTTCTTACATGTGAATTAATACCTGTAATTAAAGGGACAGAACCGAACCCCCCCCCCCCCCCCCCAAAAAAAAATAAAATAATAATTCATGATTTGGATAGAACATACCATTTTAAACATCTTTCCAATTTACTTCTATTATTAAATTTGCTTCATTATCTTGTTATCCTTTGCTGAAGGAACAGTATTGCACTACTGGCAGCTAGATGAACACATCTAGTTAGCCAATCACAAGAAACAAATGTGTGCAGCATGGTCGGCTCCAAGGGGATGGGGCATTGACGGGCAATGCCCGCCTAAATGGAATGCTTTGCCCCCTCAAAAAAATAATTTTGTTATTGTATAAATAAGTGTGTCATATTTCTGGAAATGTGGTAACCCTAGTTATGATACCAGTCACACTAAGTGGGTATTCACACAGCATATTGTGTGTGTATCACTTTCTCAGTGGAATGATGCTGACCTTTTACAAGCAACACACAGAAACTGTTCCCTGCACAATGTGTGCAAACCAGACTCTTACAGGGAGACTGTATAGAATAAATCTCTTACACGCAATGCGCCTTCACCTAGGTTAGCTATGACACCAGCCCAGAACTGTAAACGTTCTCAAAAAACTTTGTAAACCAGTCACTCAATGGGAACAGTTCACAAATGATATCAGCAACCACTCAGCAAATTGGGTACATATCAATCATGGTGTGGGTGTTCCCATTATAGTGTGTATATAGCAGTCACACACAGTAGGTGTTCCCAGCATAGCGTGTCTATCTATACCAGTTACACACAGTGGGTGGTACCTTATACAATGCCAACCTCATGTCCAGCCCATATGCATGTTGTGCTCAAGTTATAGCCCAATGCCTGCACTTGGCCACTAAAACAAGCAGTAGGGGAAGGAGCCCTTTTCATCCGACAGCAGCAGCACACTAACTATGGGAATGCTTCCACTTTACATAAACATGGCAGCCCTCAGAGGCGCACACTGGTTGCTGTATAACAGTAAGTCCCAAGTTTTTCTATTTACCATGTTATACAGTGTTAGCCGAGCTTTGACCCTGCTCTGTGCCCGCATTATATGCCCACCAGGCAGGCGGACAGCATTTGCTCTGAGCCTGTGACTGCCATAGCGGGTCACTCACGACCTTGTACAGGCAGGGCGTGTGGTTTCCTGATGCTAATATGTCTTCACGACACAGATTTTTTATGTAATTTATAAACATTACCAGCTGATTACATTAACCAGTAGTTTACTCTCTATATGCATTTGCTTGATATATCTACTATAGTCTCAGTGCAGTAAGGATTAAAAGTGCTTCTGTCAGATGCTTCTGTTGCAAGTGTGTTTGAGTAGAAACGCTGATGTCACTCTGAGTGGGAATTGCACTGTCAGTGTAGCATTATTTTATTTCTCTTGAAAGGGATGTCCCCTCACTCTGCTCTTATTTTGACTCTTATACATGCTTTGTAAAAAATACCTGCCCCCCTAAAATGTGCAGTCATATTGGATGTGTGTTTAAAGGCTGACACACTGCAAGCGATGCGGCACGAGGTGAAGCCGCTGCTTCACGCCGCTTTGCATCGCTTCTGAAGTTCAAATATTTCAACTCTGAGCACTCAGCAACCTGTCACGGCTGAGCGCACAGAGATGAAAAGGCAGGACACACTGAGCGCGCCGCTCTCAGTGTGTCACAGCCTTAATTTCCTATATCAAGCAAGTTTGTACCCTCAGTAAACATATTTAGTAAATACTCTGGATTTGTAACTGAAGCATATTTTGAATAAATATATTAAATTTTCGAAAATGTACTCAATTATAACAAAAAAATATATGTATTTTAACAACCCCCTTCTGGTTTTAATATGTAGTGAGAACTTTCCCTTAAAGTAATTTAAAGCTTATGCCTAATTCCTATTTATATTATATCAAATACTATCTGTCCTGTTATATATTTAAACTTTTGTGTTGAACTGGAAGTTGTTAGCATATTTTACTCTTAAACATTAATGTTAGTTTTGTTTTGTTTTGTTTTATAGCTTTTGAGGCCAACAGAAGGAAGGCAAGGCTGTGTAGACAAGAATTTGAACAAGTGAAACAGAAGAGATATGAGCTTTTTAGCCAATGTTTTGAGCATGTTTCTATAGCTATCGATCATATCTACAAGAACCTCTGCAGAAATGCCAGTGCTCAGGTTTGCGTGTTTACATTTGTTAACTAATGTAGGGATATATAGTGATGTTATAGAAAGGATATGATATTGCAGAATTATTTATATAATGAAGTGTGGCTCATGTTTTATCTTTATATTATTTTAGAAAGAGCACGAACATTATTAATTCTCCTGTCTGGTAATTTATTACATATCATGGGAAAGAACCTATCTAGTAGAAGTTCTGATATCCTAGGTATAGCTTATGGTTATTTATCATCTTTACTCATGCCTGGAAGCTCTGTATATGGAAGTGTTATCAGAGCTTCCTGTAAATATCTACTACTAAGTTCTACCTAGTTATGAACTTGTGTAAATCTCCTCAGGGTTTACACAATTTTAAACTTTTACAGAATATGTATATGGTATTAGGGAACTTAAAATAGAACTTGTTTAATAAATCTGACTTTGTATATTCTAGTTATATCATTGAGATTATAATAACCTTGGTGCCTAAACAATCTCTCTTTTATTAAAGATAGGAGCTGAATATTTTAAATAATTTCCTTACTGGATTCAAAACAGCAACAAAGAAACAGGACTAAAACTATGTATCAAAAACAGACCAATCAGAAAACAATACAAACAATAACTATCTTTATTACTGACTAATTTTTATCTTTTCTCCAACATTGGTGTGTCCGGTCCACGTCGTCGTCCATTACTTGTGGGAAATGTTCTCCCCCACAGGGAAAGGCAAGGAGAGCACACAGCAAGAGCTGTCCATATAGCTCCCCCTCTGGCTCCGCCCCCCAGTCATTCTCCTTGCCGCTCTGAACAAGTAGCATCTACCACGGGGATGGTGAGGAGTTTGTGGTGTTAGTTGTAGTTTTTTATTCTTCTATCAAGAGTTTGTTATTTTAAAATAGTGCTGGCTTGTACTATTTACTCTATAACAGAAAAGTGATGAAGATTTCTGTTTAAGAGGGCTATGATTTTAGCACAAGTAACTAAAATCCATTACTGTTACCACGCAGGACTGTTGAAACAAGAGAACTTCAGTTGGGGGTAACAGTTTGCAGACTCATCTGCTTCAGGTATGACTAGTCTCCTTCTAACAACACAGGCTAATGCTAGATGACAGTCATTTTTCCCCTCAGGGGAAACGGTAAGCCATTTTTCTTTCACCTCAGCAAAAAAGATAGCAGGCTTCCCCTTTTTGTTTTCTATGCTGGTAGACACTGTTAGGGGCTAAATCGATTGGTTTTTATTACAATATTATACCATTTGAAATATTTTATAAGCTCACATACACTTGGGAACGTTTTTTATTGATCTGGCTTGTTTTAGACACCTAAATCTAGTCAGGAAGGCCCCTTCACTCTAGTGTGCTGAGGGAGGAAGCCTCATTTTGGCACTTCAGCTGTGCAGTTGAATTTCAAGGCAGTGCATGCAGATTCATGTGAGAGGGTCATGTGGTTCAGAAAGTGACTCCAAAAGGCTTTTTTCTGTGAATGGTGACCCCTAAGGAAGGTAAAAAGCTGCAGCAAGGCTGTAGCTGGGATTGTGGTGTGTAAAAACGGTTAAAACCAACAATTAGCTCCGGTTTGCTTGTTTTATGAGCTAGAGTCTCCATATTTGCTGTGCAATACTTTCTAAGCATTAAGACACTGGGGTCCAAATTTCAGAAAAATCGGATATTGCCTTCATAGTTTTTTGAACATTCAGAAATAAATGTGTCATTTTATTATTTAAAGAGACAGTAACGTTTTTGTTTAAAATCGTTTTTATTGCATTGTTTGCCTGCCTAAATCTGTTTAACATGTCTGTTCCATCAGATAACCTATGTTCTGTGTGTATAGAGACAAATGTGGTTCCCCCTTCGAGTGTTTGTGATAATTGCGCCATAGCGTCCAAACAAAATCAGGACAGCTCTGTTATTTTTCATAATGTTGCCCAAGATGATTTATCTAATGAAGGTAGTGGGGATAGCTCTACGTCCTCTCCTTCTGTGTCTACACCAGCTTTGCCCGCGCAGGCGACACCTAGCGCGCCAGTGCTTATTTCTATGCAACAATTATCAGCAGTAGTGGATAATTCTATAGCAAATCTTTTATCCAAACTGCCAGTTTTTCAGAGAAAGCGTGATTGTTCAGTTTTAAATACAGATAAAAAGGATGAACAATCAGACGCTGACGATGCCTTATCTATTTTACCCTCACATCAATCGGAATTGGCTGTGAGGGAAGGGCTGTCTGAGGGTGAAATTTCAGACTCAGGAAAAATTTCTCAACAGGCAGAACCTGATCTAGTGGCATTTAAGTTTAAGCTAGAACATCTCCGCGCTTTGCTTAAGGAGGTATTAGCTACTCTGGATGACTGTGATTCCATGGTAGTACCAGAGAAGTTGTGCAAATTGGACAAATTTTTAGAGGTCCCAGTGCACGACGACGCTTTTCCAATACCTAAGAGGGTAGCGAACATAGTGGAAAAGGAGTGGGAGAAGCCAGGTGTACCCTTTGCCCCACCTCCTATATTTAAGAAAATGTTTCCCATAGTAGACCCTAGAAGGGACGCATGGCAAACGGTCCCGAAGGTTGAGGGAGCTGTTTCAACACTAGCGAAGCGCACAACTATTCCTATAGAGGACAGCTGCGCTTTCAAAGATCCTATGGATAAAAAATTGGAAGGATTGCTTAAAAAGATTTTTGTTCAGCAAGGGTTCATCCTTCAACCAGCTACGTGTGTTATTACTGTCACTTCAGCGGCATCCTTTTGGTTCGAAGAACTAGAAAGGTCGCTCCAGAAAGAGACTTCCTATGAAGAAGTCATGGACAGAATTCACGCATTAAAGTTAGCTAATTCCTTTATATTGGATGCCGCCTTTCAAATAACGAAATTGGCTGCGAAAAAAACTCAGGTTTTGCTATAGTAGCGCGGAGGGCGCTTTGGCTAAAATCCTGGTCGGCAGACGTGTCGTCCAAGACTAAGTTACTGAATATTCCTTTCAAGGGTAAGACCCTTTTTGGGCCGGAATTGAAGGAAATTATTTCAGACATCACTGGGGGTAAGGGCCATGCCCTCCCACAGGATAGGCCTTTTAAGGCTAAGAACAAGTCTATTTTTCGTTCCTTTCGCAATTTCAGGAACGGACCGGCTAATAACTCCACTGCCGCTAGACAAGAAGGTAACGCGGCCCAGCCCAAACCCACTTGGAAGCCCATGCAAGGCTGGAACAAGGGTAAACAAACCAAGAAACCTGCTGCTGCTACCAAGACAGCATGAAGGGGTAGCCCCCGATCCGGGACCGGATCTGGTAGGGGGCAGACTATCTCTCTTCGCTCAGGCTTGGGCAAGAGATGTTCTGGATCCCTGGGCACTAGAGATAGTTTCCAAGGGATACCTGTTAGAATTCAAGGGACTTCCTCCAAAGGGAAGGTTCCACCTGTCTCGCTTATCTTCAGACCAGATAAAGAAACAGGCATTCTTACATTGTGTAAGAGACCTATCAAAGATGGGAGTGATAAACCCAGTCCCCTCCGGGGAACAAGGTCTAGGGTTTTACTCAAGCCTGTTTGTGGTTTCCAAAAAAGAGGGAACTTTCAGGCCAATTCTGGATTTAAAGATATTAAACAAGTTCCTCAGAGTTCCATCCTTCAAGATGGAAACCATTCGGACAATCTTACCAACAATCCAGCAGGGTCAATTTTTGACTACCGTGGATCTGAAGGATGCGTATCTGCATATCCCAATCCACAAATCTCATCATCAGTTCCTGAGGTTCGCCTTTCTGGACAAACATTACCAGTTTGTGGCTCTTCCATTTGGTTTAGCCACCGCTCCCAGAATTTTCACAAAGGTGCTAGGGTCCCTTCTAGCGGTCCTAAGACCGAGGGGCATCGCTGTAGCACCTTATCTAGACGACATCCTAATCCAAGCGTCGTCTCTTTCCAAAGCGAGGGCTCATACAGACATTGTGTTGGCTTTTCTCAGATCTCACGGGTGGAAAGTGAACATAGAAAAAAGTTCACTGTCACCGTCCACAAGGGTTCCTTTTCTGGGAACAATAATAGATTCTGTAGAAATGAAGATCTTTCTCACAGACGTCAGAAAGACAAAGCTTCTAAAAGCTCAATGCATGGAAGTAATAGGACTAATGGTCGTAGCAATGGATGTGGTTCCTTTTGCTCGAATTCATCTAAGACCATTACAGCTGTGCATGCTCAATCAGTGGAATGGGGACTATACAGACTTGTCTCCCCAAATTCAAGTAGACCAGGTAACCAGGGACTCACTTCTCTGGTGGTTGACCCAGGATCACCTGTCTCAGGGAATGAGTTTCCGCAGACCGGAGTGGGTCATCGTCACGACCGACGCCAGCCTCTTGGGGTGGGGCGCGGTCTGGGACTCTCTGAAAGCTCAGGGCCTATGGTCGCGGGAAGAGTCGCTTCTCCCGATAAACATTTTGGAACTAAGAGCTATATGCAATGCGCTCCTAGCTTGGCCTCAGCTAGCGGAAGCCAGGTTCATAAGATTTCAGTTGGACAACATAACGACTGTTGCGTACATCAATCATCAGGGGGGAACAAAGAGTTCCCTAGCGATTATGGAAGTAACCAAGATAATCCAATGGGCAGAGAATCACTCCTGCCATCTATCTGCTATTCACATCCCAGGAGTAGACAACTGGGAGGCGGACTATTTGAGTCGTCAGACTTTCCATCCGGGGGAGTGGGAACTCCATCCGGAGGTCTTTGCTCAGTTAACCCAATTATGGGGCATTCCAGACATGGATCTAATGGCGTCCCGTCAGAACTTCAAGATTCCTTGCTACGGGTCCAGATCCAGGGATCCCAAGGCGACTCTAGTGGATGCATTAGTGGCGCCTTGGTCGTTCAACCTAGCATATGTGTTTCCACCGTTTCCTCTCCTCCCCAGGCTCATAGCCAGGATCAAACAGGAGAAGGCCTCGGTGATTCTGATAGCTCCTGCGTGGCCACGCAGGACTTGGTATGCAGACCTGGTGAATATGTCATTGGCTCCACCATGGAAGCTACCTTTGAGACAGGACCTTCTAGTACAAGGTCCATTCGAACATCCCAATCTAGTTTCTCTGCAGCTGACTGCTTGGAAATTGAACGCTTGATTTTATCCAAGCGTGGGTTTTCAAATTCTGTGATTGATACTCTGGTCCAAGCCAGAAAACCTGTGACTAGAAGGATTTACCATAAAATATGGAAAAAATATATCTGTTGGTGTGAATCCAAAGGATTCTCCTGGAGTAGGATTAAAATTCCAAAGATTCTCTCCTTTCTCCAAGAAGGTTTGGATAAAGGATTGTCAGCTAGTTCTCTAAAAGGACAGATTTCTGCATTATCCGTCTTGTTGCACAAACGACTGGCAGCTTTGCCAGATGTACAAGCTTTTGTTCAGGCTTTGGTTAGAATCAAGCCTGTTTACAGACCCATGACTCCTCCTTGGAGTCTAAATTTAGTTCTTTCAGTTCTTCAAGGGGTTCCGTTTGAACCTTTGCATTCCATAGATATTAAGTTACTATCTTGGAAAGTTCTGTTTTTGGTTGCTATTTCTTCTGCTAGAAGAGTTTCTGAATTATCTGCTTTGCAGTGTGATCCACCCTATCTGGTGTTCCATTCAGATAAGGTTGTTTTGCGTACTAAGCCTGGTTTTCTTCCAAAAGTTGTTTCCAACGAGAACATCAACCAGGAAATAGTTGTTCCTTCTTTGTGTCCGAATCCAGTTTCAAAGAAGGAACGTTTATTACACAATTTAGATGTTGTTCGTGCTTTAAAGTTCTATTTAGAAGCAACAAAAGATTTTAGACAAACCTCATCCTTGTTTGTCGTTTACTCTGGTAAGAGGAGAGGTCAAAAAGCTACTGCTACCTCTCTCTCTTTCTGGCTGAAAAGCATTATCCGCTTGGCTTATGAGACTGCCGGACGGCAGCCTCCTGACCGTATCACAGCTCACTCTACTAGGGCTGTGGCTTCCACATGGGCCTATAAGGAGGCTTCTGTTGACCAGATATGTAAGGCAGCGACTTGGTCTTCTCTGCACACTTTTGCCAAATTCTACAAATTTGATATTTTTGCTTCTTCGGAGGCTGTTTTTGGGAGAAAGGTTTTGCAAGCCGTGGTGCCTTCTGTTTAGGTAACCTGATTTGCTCCCTCCCTTCATCCGTGTCCTAAAGCTTTGGTATTGGTTCCCACAAGTAATGGACGACGCCGTGGACCGGACACACCAATGTTGGAGAAAACAGAATTTATGCTTACCTGATAAATTACTTTCTCCAACGGTGTGTCCGGTCCACGGCCCGCCCTGGTTTTTTTAATCAGGTTGAAAATGTTTTCCTTTATACACTACAGTCACCACGGCACCCTATAGTTTCTCCTTTTTCTCCTAACCGTCGGTCGAATGACTAGGGGGCGGAGCCAGAGGGGGAGCTATATGGAAAGCTCTTGCTGTGTGCTCTCCTTGCCTTTCCCTGTGGGGGAGAACATTTCCCACAAGTAATGGACGACGCCGTGGACCGGACACATCGTTGGAGAAAGTAATTTATCAGGTAAGCATAAATTCTGTTTTTTTTTTCTCAGATGGTGAGAGTCCATGAGTCATCACGTGTGGGAATACCCTCCTGACCACTAGGAGGAGGCAAAAGGTACCCCAACACATTTTTTTGCCTTGTTGATGAGTGACGTGAAAGTGAAATGTAGATCTATTCCCCTCACTGATCTGAGACCCATTTCCTCCTCGCAGTACCCTGTTTGAGGTAGCCAGACAGTTTAAGATATTTTCTCAGTGAGAAATTCTATAGTCTTGCCAGGGGAAATGTGGACTTGTCCACCAATCCCCCCTGTTTTGTAGAAGCTGTTATTTGTTTAGATCCTTGGCATTGTGCTTTCACTGCCAAGGGTGGGCTCATCTACTTTTGGGCACTTTTATAAATTGTGTTTTTTCAAGGTTACTGTTGCTTTAAATTCAGCTTGATCGGCTTTGCACTCAGAAATTACTTCTGAGCTATACACAGTATATTTTCTTTCACCTGCTCTAAATTTCCTTGTGTCTCCTTCGGGCTCTTGGCTTTAGCGTTCATCAATAGCGCAGGTACATCAAGGGTTAAGCATTTTAGCTTACTTTTTAGCAAACCTATTCTGAGTTAAATCATTTACTGATACTGTAAACTACTCAGTGTGTTGGGAAGGCTCTCAAGACTGATGGAGGTGGTAAGGTACACTAATCAACAGAGCTTAGGTTCAAGTTTGAGGTTAAAATTTATTTAACCCTTTGTGTGTTCTGTTATTTATTTGCTATGTAAGCCTTTGCTGTTTTTCAGTGCTTTTTTGACAGTACCTTATTAATATTATTGCTACTGTTTCCCTCCTAAGGGTTAATCAGTTTTCCATTGTGCCTTTTCTTCCCTTCAGGGTTAACTGTGTGCTGTTTATTTGTTTGTCTATCTCTGATACTTAAGCTACTTCCTTACTTGCTATAATCAGTTTCCCTGTTAAAGTAAGATTCTCTGTTTAAGTATAGAGTTTAAGAACTAACCGCTAGATTTAGAGTTCTGCGGCCAAAGGGGTGCGTTAGCTCCGCATGCTTTTTTTCCCCCGCACCTTTTAAATACCGCTGGTATTTAGAGTTCACAGAAGGGCTGCGTTAGGCTCCAAAAAGGGAGCGTAGAGCATAATTTACTGGCACTGCAACTCTAAATACCAGTGGTGCTTACGGACGCGGCCAGCTTCAAAAACGTGCTCGTGCACGATTCCCCCATAGGAAACAATGGGGCCGTTTGAGCTGAAAAAAACCCTAACACCTGCAAAAATGCAGCGTTCAGCTCCTAACGCAGCCCCATTGTTTCCTATGGGGAAACACTTCCTAAGTCTGCACCTAACACCCTAACATGAACCCTGAGTCTAAACACCCCTAATCTTACACTTATTAACCCCTAATCTGCCACCCCCGCTATCGCTAACCCCTGCATATTATTATTAACCCCTAATCTGCCGCTCCGTACACCGCCGCAACCTACATTATCCCTATGTACCCCTAATCTGCTGCCCCTAACACCGCCTACCCCTATATTATATTTATTAACACCTAATCTGCTGCCCCCAACGTCGCCGCCACTTACCTACAATTATTAACCCCTAATCTGCCGACCGGACCTCACTGCTACTATAATAAAGTTATTAACCCCTAATCCGCCTCACTCCCGCCTCAATAATCCTATAAAAAATAGTATTAACCCATAATCTGCCCTCCCTAACATCACCGACACCTAACTTCAAGTATTAACCCCTAATCTGCCAACCGGACCTCGCCGATACTCTAATAAATGTATTAACCCCTAAAGCAAGTCTAACCCTAACACTAACACCCCCCTAAGTTAAATATAATCTTTATCTAACGAAATAAATTAACTCTTATTAAATAAATTATTCCTATTTAAAGCTAAATACTTACCTGTAAAATAAACCCTAATATAGCTACAATATAAATTATAATTATATTGTAGCTATTTTAGGATTTAAATTTATTTTACAGGTAACTTTGTATTTATTTTAACCAGGTACAATAGCTATTAAATAGTTAATAACTATTTAATAGCTACCTAGTTAAAATAATTACAAAATTACCTGTAAAATAAATCCTAACCTAAGTTACAATTAAACCTAACACTACACTATCAATAAATTAATTACATACAAATACCTACAAATAAATACAATGAAATAAACTAACTAAAGTACAAAAAATAAAAAAAGAACTAAGTTACAAAAAATAAAAAAATAATTTACAAACATTATAAAAATATTACAACAATTTTAAGCTAATTACACCTACTCTAAGCCCCCTAATAAAATAACAAAGCCCCCCAAAATAAAAAAATGCCCTACCCTATTCTAAAATAAAAATAGAAAAGCTCTTTTACCTTACCAGCCCTTAAAAGGGCCTTTTGCTGGGCATGCCCCAAAGAATTCTGCTCTTTTGCCTGTAAAAAAACATACAATACCCCCCAACATTACAACCCACCTCCCACATACCCCTAATCTAACCCAAACCCCCCTTAAATAAACCTAACACTAAGCCCCTGAAGATCTCCCTACCTTATCTTCACCACGCCGGGTATCACCGATCCGTCCAGAAGAGGCTCGGAAATCTTCATCCAAGCCCAAGCGGGGGCTGAAGAGGTCCATCATCGGGCTGAAGAGGTCCATCATCTGGCTGAAGAGGTCCATCATCTGGCTGAAGAGGTCCATCATCGGGCTGAAGAGGTCCATCATCGGGCTGAAGAGGTCCATCATCGGGCTGAAGAGGTCCATTATCGGGCTGAAGAGGTCCATCATTGGGCTGAAGAGGTCCATCATTGGGCTGAAGAGGTCCATCATTGGGCTGAAGAGGTCCATCATTGGGCTGAAGAGGTCCATCATCGGGCTGAAGAGGTCCATCATCGGGCTGAAGAGGTCCATCATCGGGCTGAAGAGGTCCATCATCGGGCTGAAGAGGTCCATCATCGGGCTGAAGAGGTCCATCATCGGGCTGAAGAGGTCCATCATCGGGCTGAAGAGGTCCATCATCCGGCTGAAGTCTTGATCCAAGCGGGGGCTGAAGAGATCCATCATCTGGCTGAAGTCTTCTATCAAGCGGCATCTTCAATCTTCTTTCTTCCGGATCCATCTTCATCCCGCCGACGTGGAACATCCATCCTGGCCGACGACTTCCCGACGAATGACGGTTCCTTTAAATGATGTCATCCAAGATGGCGTCCCTCGAATTCCGATTGGCTGATAGGATTCTATCAGCCAATCGGAATTAAGGTAGGAAAATTCTGATTGGCTGATGGAATCAGCCAATCAGATTCAAGTTCAATCCGATTGGCTGATCCAATCAGCCAATCAGATTGAGCTCGCATTCTATTGGCTGATCAGAACAGCCAATAGAATGCAAGCTCAATCTGATTGGCTGATTCCATCAGCCAATCAGAATTTTCCTACCTTAATTCTGATTGGCTGATAGAATCCTATCAGCCAATCGGAATTGGAGGGACGCCATCTTGGATGACGTCATTTAAAGGATCCGTCATTCGTCGGGAAGTCGTCGGCCAGGATGGATGTTCCGCGTCGGCGGGATGAAAATGGATCCGGAAGAAAGAAGATTGAAGATGCCGCTTGATAGAAGACTTCAGCCGGATGATGGATCTCTTCAGCCCCTGCTTGGATCAAGACTTCAGCCGGATGATGGACCTCTTCAGCCCGATGATGGACCTCTTCGGCCCGATGATGGACCTCTTCAGCCCCACTTGGGCTTGGATGAAGATTTCGGAGCCTTTTCTAGACGGATCGGTGATACCCGGCATGGTGAAGATAAGGTAGGGAGATCTTCAGGGGCTTAGTGTTAGGTTTATTTAAGGGGGGTTTGGGTTAGATTAGGGGTATGTTGGGGGGGTATTGTATGGTTTTTTTTACAGGCAAAAGAGCAGAATTCTTTGGGGCATGCCCCGCAAAAGGCCCTTTTAAGGGCTGGTAAGGTAAAAGAGCTTTTCAATTTTTATTTTAGAATAGGGTAGGGCATTTTTTTATTTTGGGGGGCTTTGTTATTTTATTAGGGGCCTTAGAGTAGGTGTAATTAGCTTAAAATTGTTGTAATATTTTTATAATGTTTGTAAATTCTTTTTTTATTTTTTGTAACTTAGTTCTTTTTTTATTGTTTTGTACTTTACTTAGTTTATTTAATTGTATTTATTTGTAGGTATTTTTATGTAATTAATTTATTGATAGTGTAGTGTTAGGTTTAATTGTAGATAATTGTAGGTATTTTATTTAATTAATTTATTGATAGTGTAGTGTTAGGCTTAATTGTAACTTAGGTTAGGATTTATTTTACAGGTAATTTTGTAATTATTTTAACTAGGTAGCTATTAAATAGTTATTAACTATTTAATAGCTATTGTACCTGGTTAAAATAAATACAAAGTTACCTGTAAAATAAATTTAAATCCTAAAATAGCTACAATATAATTATAATTTATATTGTAGCTATATTAGGGTTTATTTTACAGGTAAGTATTTAGCTTTAAATAGGAATAATTTATTTAATAAGAGTTAATTTATTTCGTTAGATAAAGATTATATTTAACTTAGGGGGGGTGTTAGTGTTAGGGTTAGACTTGCTTTAGGGGTTAATACATTTATTAGAGTATCGGCGAGGTCCGGTTGGCAGATTAGGGGTTAATACTTGAAGTTAGGTGTCGGTGATGTTAGGGAGGGCAGATTATGGGTTAATACTATTTTTTATAGGATTATTGAGGCGGGAGTGAGGCGGATTAGGGGTTAATAACTTTATTATAGTAGCAGTGAGGTCCGGTCGGCAGATTAGGGGTTAATAATTGTAGGTAAATGGCGGCGACGTTGGGGGCAGCAGATTAGGTGTTAATAAATATAATATAGGGGTAGGCGGTGTTAGGGGCAGCAGATTAGGGGTACATAGGGATAATGTAGGTTGCGGCGGTGTACGGAGCGGCAGATTAGGGGTTAATAATAATATGCAGGGGTTAAAATAAATAAAAAGTTGCCTGTAAAATAAATATAAATCCTAAAATAGCTACAATATAATTATAATTTATATTGTAGCTATATTAGGGTTTATTTTACAGGTAAGTATTTAGCTTTAGATAGGAATAATTTATTTAATAAGAGTTAATTTATTTAATTAGATAAAAATTATATTTAACTTAGGGGGGTGTTAGTGTTAGGGTTAGACTTAGCTTTAGGGGTTAATAACTTTATTAGAGTAGCGGTGAGGTCCAGGCGGCAGATTAGGGGTTAATAATTGTAGGTAGGTGGCGGCGACGTTGGGGGCGGCAGATTAGGGCTTAATAAATATAATATAGGGGTCGGCGGTGTTAGGGGCAGCAGATTAGGGGTACATAGGGATAACGTAGGTTGCGGCGGTGTGCGGTCGGCAGATTAGGGGTTAAAAAAATTTAATAGAGTGGCGGTGATGTGGGGGGACCTCGGTTTAGGGGTGCATAGGTAGTTTATGGGTGTTAGTGTACTTTAGAGCACAGTAGTTAAGAGCTTTATGAACCAGCATTAGCCCAGAAAGCTCTTAACTCCTGGCTTTTTGCTGCGGTTGGAGTCTTGTCGTTAGATTTCTGACGCTCACTTCAGCCAAGACTCTAAATACCGGCGTTAGAAAGATCCCATTGAAAAGATAGGATACGCAAATGGCGTAGGGGGATCTGCGGTATGCAAAAGTCGCGGCTGCAAAGTGAGCGTTAGACCCTTTCCTGACTGACTCTAAATACGAGCGGGCGGCCAAAACCAGCGTTAGGAGCCCCTAACGCAGAACTCTAAATCTAGGCGTTAGACAGTTAGAGGAACTAAGGGGTTAGAGTAAACAAGGGTGATTATACTGTACATCTGTTATATTTTTAAGTTAAACCTTTTAAGTAAGAATGTGTGAGAATCTCATTCAGTGTACAGCTTGCCATATGTTTGCATCACTAGAGCAGCCATATGTCTGTGGCAAGTGTGAGCATGTTGTTTCTTTAGAAGCTCATATTAAAGTTCTGGAGGAATGAATTGCAACACTGCGTGATATTCAGACACTTAAAAAGGAAATGGATATGACTGAGCAGTTGGTTCATGGTTCTAGCAGTGGAAAAGGAGAGGAGACTTAGGGACGTAGCTGAGTGATAGAAGGGGATGTAGGAGTAAGCGGAAGAGTCAGGCCAGTTCTGGAAGCTGGTACACCCCAATAGATTTGACAGATTGAGTTAAGATGTTGGAGATATTGGTTCATGGGTGGCAATGTCAGTCCTTCAGTGACCATACATGTCTGGTCCCGAGACAGTTGTTGGTTGTCCTATTTCTCCTACATTGGTGTATCCGGTCCACAGCTTCATCCTTACTTGTGCGATATTCTCAATCCCTACAGGAAGTGGCAAAGAGAGCACACAGCAGAGCTGTCTATATAGCTCCCCTCAGGCTCCGCCCCCCCCAGTCATTCTCTTTGCCGCTCTAACTAGTAGCATCTCCACGGGGGTGATAAAGAGTATGTGGTGTTTAGTTGTAGTTTTTTATTCTTCTATCAAGAGTTTGTTATTTTAAAATAGTGCCAGCTTGTACTATTTACTCTGCAGCAGAAAGTGATGAAGATTTCTGCCGAGAGGAATATGATTTTAACACCAGTAACTAAAATCCATTGTTGTTCCCACGCAGGACTGTTGAAACCAGAGAACTTCAGTTGGGGGGAACAGTTTGCAGGCTTAACTGCTTCAGGTATGATCAGTCATTTTTCTAACAAGACCTAGTAATGCTAGAAGACTGTCAGCAATCCCCTCTGGGATAGGTAAGCCATTTTTCTTAGACTCTGTATAAAATTATGGCTTATATTAAGGGCTCTATGCTGGTTGACACTATTGTGGGCTAAATCGATTGCTTTTTAGCATGTTTTCACTATAAATAAGGTGTTTTTTCAGACTTTAAAACACTTTTGGGGTTTTATTTTGCGCCTGGCACTTATTTGGACACCTATTCTAGTCAGAAAGGCCCCTCCACTCTGGAATGAAGAGGGAGGAGGCCTCATTTTCAGGCCTCAATTGCACAGTTGTTTTGCTTAGGCAGTTCATGCAGCTTCACGTGGGGAGTCCAGAGGCATCAGAAAAGACTCCAGAGAGGCTTATTTCCTACTAAAATAATCGCTAAGGAAGGTAAAGGCCACAGTGGAAGCTGTGGCATAGTACTGTAGTGTTTTTAACAGGTTAATTGCTGTTATTAGCTCCGGTTTGGGCATTAAGGGGTTAATTGGTCTGAAAATTTGTGTGCAATCATTTCAGAGCATTAAGACACTGTGGTGAAAATTTCATTAAAATCGGATTTTTATTTGATGGTTTTTTGATGTTTTAGTAATAAAGTGTGCACTTTTATTATTTAAAGACACAGTAACGTTTTTGTCAAAAATAATTTTTATTGCATTGAAGATCTGTTTAAGTCTGTCAAACATGTCTGACCCTTCAGATAACCTATGTTCTGTATGTTCAAAGGCCAAGGTGGTTCCCCCATTAAATTTATGTGTGAAGTGTGCCATAGCGTCCAAACAGCTTAAGGACCGTACAATCACGCTTAAAGATATAGCCCAAGATGATTCTTTAGCTGAAGGTAGTGAGGATAGCTCACTATCCTCTCCTTCTGTGTCAACACCAGCTATGCCTGCGCAAGCGATGCCCAGTACATCTAGCGCGCCAATTGCTATTACTATGCAACAGTTAGCAGCAGTAATGGATAATTCTCTCGCAGCATTTTTATCCAAACTGCCAGCTTTTCCTAGGAAGCGTGATTGCTCAGTTTTAAATACAGAAAATGAGCAAGCAGACGCAGAGGATAATTTATCTGTAGTGCCCTCACATCAATCTGACTTGGCGGTGAGGGATAGCCTGTCTGAGGGAGAAATTTCTGACACAGGAAAAGTTTCTCAGCAGGCAGAGCCTCATACCATAGCATTTAAATTTAAGCTTGAACACCTCCGCGCTCTACTTAAGGAGGTCCTAGCTACTCTTGATGATTGTGACCCTTTGGTGGTCCCAGAAAAATAAGTCTAATTTCTTCTGTTATGTGTGATCAGTCCACGGGTCATCATTACTTCTGGGATATAACTCCTCCCCAACAGGAAATGCAAGAGGATTCACCCAGCAGAGCTGATATAGCTCCTCCCCTCTACGTCAGTCCCAGTCATTCTCTTGCACCCAACGACTAGATAGGATGTGTGAGAGGACTATGGTGATTATACTTAGTTTTTATGACTTCAATCAAAAGTTTGTTATTTTACAATAGCACCGGAGCGTGTTATTACTTCTCTGGCAGAGTTTGAAGAAGAATCTACCAGAGTTTTTTACTATGATTTTAACCGGAGTAGTTAAGATCATATTGCTGTTCTCGGCCATCTGAGGGAGGTAAAAGCTTCAGATCAGGGGACAGCGGGCAGATGAATCTGCATTGAGGTATGTAGCAGTTTTTATTTTCTGAATGGAATTGATGAGAAAATCCTGCTATACCGTTATAATGACATGTATGTATACACTTCAGTATTCTGGGAATGGTATTTCACCGGAACTACTTTGTTAAAGGTCACTAATCCTTTTAATAAATATTATCATGTTAAACGTTTTTGCTGGAATGTAGAATCGTTTACATTGCTGAGGTACTGAGTGAATAAATGTTTGGGCATTATTTTCCACTTGGCAGTTGTCTGCTTTAAATTGTGACAGTTTCGTTTCTCCTCACTGCTGTGTGTGAGAGGGAGGGGCCGTTTTTGGCGCTCTTTGCTACGCATCAAAAAATTTCCAGTCAGCTACTATTATATTTCCTGCATGATCCGGTTCACTGACAGATCTCAGGGGTCTTCAAACTTCTTTGAAGGGAGGTACATTCTCTCAGCAGAGCTGTGAGAATTTTATATTGACTGTGAATAAAAACGTTACTCTATAATTTTTTATGTCAAATTTAGTTATTGTTATTTACTAATGGGAACAAACCTTTGCTAAAAGTTGTGTTATTTTAAAGTTGATGCTATAACTGTTTTTTCAGTTCATTATCTCAACTGTCATTTAATCGTTTAAGTACCTCTTTGAGGCACAGTACGTTTTTGCTAAAAAAGATTATAACCAGGTTGCAAGTTATTGCTAGTGTGTTAAACATGTCTGACTCAGAGGAAGATATCTGTGTCATTTGTTCCAATGCCAAGGTGGAGCCCAATAGAAATTTATGTACTAACTGTATTGATGCTACTTTAAATAAAAGTCAATCTGTACAATGTGAACAAATTTCACCAAACTGCGAGGGGAGAGTTATGCCGACTAACTCGCCTCACGCGGCAGTACCTGCATCTCCCGCCCGGGAGGTGCGTGATATTATGGCGCCTAATACATCTGGGCGGCCATTACAGATAACATTACATGATATGGCTACTGTTATGACTGAAGTTTTGTCTAAATTACCAGAACTAAGAGGCAAGCGTGATCACTCTGGGGTGAGAACAGAGTGCGCTGACAATACTAGGGCCATGTCTGATACTGCGTCACAGCTTGCAGAGCATGAGGACGGAGAGCTTCATTCTGTGGGTGACGGTTCTGATCCAAACAGATTGGATTCAGATATTTCAAATTTTAAATTTAAATTGGAGAACCTCCGTGTATTACTAGGGGAGGTCTTAGCAGCTCTCAATGATTGTAACACCGTTGCAATACCAGAGAAACTGTGTAGGTTGGATAAATACTTTGCGGTACCGGCGAGTACTGACGTTTTTCCTATACCTAAGAGATTAACTGAAATTGTTACTAAGGAGTGGGATAGACCCGGTGTGCCGTTCTCACCCCCTCCAATATTTAGAAAGATGTTTCCAATAGACGCCACCACTCGGGACTTATGGCAAACGGTCCCTAAGGTGGAGGGAGCAGTTTCTACTTTAGCTAAACGTACCACTATCCCGGTGGAGGATAGCTGTGCTTTTTCAGATCCAATGGATAAAAAATTAGAGGGTTACCTTAAGAAAATGTTTGTTCAACAAGGTTTTATATTGCAACCCCTTGCATGTATCGCGCCGATTACGGCTGCGGCAGCATTTTGGATTGAGTCTCTGGAAGAGAACCTTAGTTCATCTACGCTAGACGACATTATGGACAGGCTTAGAGTCCTTAAACTAGCTAATTCATTCATTTCGGAGGCCGTAGTACATTTAACCAAACTTACGGCTAAGAACTCAGGATTCGCCATACAGGCACGTAGAGCACTGTGGCTAAAATCCTGGTCAGCTGATGTTACTTCTAAGTCCAAATTACTTAATATACCTTTCAAGGGGCAGTCTTTATTTGGGCCCGGTTTGAAAGAAATTATCGCTGACATTACAGGAGGTAAGGGCCACGCCCTACCTCAAGACAAAGCCAAAGCTAAGGCTAGACAGTCTAATTTTCGTCCTTTTCGGAATTTCAAAACAGGAGCAGCGTCAACCTCCACTGCACCAAAACAGGAAGGAGCTGTTGCTCGTTACAGGCAAGGCTGGAAACCTAACCAGTCCTGGAATAAGGGCAAACAGGCCAGGAAACCTGCTGCTGCCCCAAAGACAGCATGAACCGAGAGCCCCCGATCCGGGACCGGATCTAGTGGGGGGCAGACTTTCTCTCTTCGCCCAGGCCTGGGCAAGAGATGTTCAGGATCCCTGGGCGCTAGAGATCATATCTCAGGGATACCTTCTAGACTTCAAATTATCTCCCCCAAGAGGGAGATTTCATCTGTCAAGGTTGTCAACAAACCAGATAAAGAAAGAAGCGTTTCTACGCTGTGTACAAGATCTGTTATTAATGGGAGTGATCCATCCGGTTCCGCGGTCGGAACAAGGACAAGGGTTCTACTCAAACCTGTTTGTGGTTCCCAAAAAAGAGGGAACTTTCAGGCCAATCTTAGATTTAAAGATTCTAAACAAATTCCTAAGAGTTCCATCGTTCAAAATGGAAACTATTCGGACAATCTTACCTATGATCCAAAGGGGTCAGTACATGACCACAGTGGATTTAAAGGATGCTTACCTTCACATACCGATTCACAAAGATCATCAACGGTATCTACGGTTTGCCTTCCTAGACAGGCACTACCAGTTTGTAGCTCTTCCATTCGGATTGGCTACGGCCCCAAGAATCTTCACAAAGGTTCTGGGTGCCCTTCTGGCGGTACTAAGACCGCAAGGGATTTCGGTAGCTCCGTACCTAGACGACATTCTAATACAAGCTTCAAGCTTTCAAACTGCCAAGTCTCATACAGAGTTAGTTCTGGCATTTCTAAGGTCGCATGGTTGGAAAGTGAACGAAAAGAAGAGTTCTCTTTTTCCTCTCACAAGAGTTCCATTCTTGGGGACTCTTATAGATTCTGTAGAAATGAAGATTTACCTGACAGAAGACAGGTTAACAAAGCTTCAAGATGCATGCCGTGTCCTTCATTCCATTCAACACCCGTCAGTAGCTCAATGCATGGAGGTGATCGGCTTAATGGTAGCGGCAATGGACATAGTACCTTTTGCACGCCTACACCTCAGACCGCTGCAATTGTGCATGCTAAGTCAGTGGAATGGGGATTACTCAGATTTGTCCCCTACTCTGAATCTAAATCAAGAGACCAGAAATTCTCTTCTATGGTGGCTTTGTCGGCCACACCTGTCCAGGGGGATGCCATTCAGCAGGCCAGACTGGACAATCGTAACAACAGACGCCAGCCTGCTAGGTTGGGGCGCTGTCTGGAATTCTCTGAAGGCTCAGGGATTATGGAATCAGGAGGAGAGTCTCCTTCCAATAAACATTCTGGAATTGAGGGCAGTTCTCAATGCCCTTCTGGCTTGGCCCCAATTAACAACTCAGGGGTTCATCAGGTTTCAGTCGGACAATATCACGACTGTAGCTTACATCAACCATCAGGGAGGGACAAGAAGCTCCCTGGCAATGATGGAAGTATCAAAGATAATTCGCTGGGCAGAGTCTCACTCTTGCCACCTGTCAGCAATCCACATCCCGGGAGTGGAGAACTGGGAGGCGGATTTCTTGAGTCGCCAGACTTTTCATCCGGGAGAGTGGGAACTTCATCCGGAGATCTTTGCCCAAATACTTCGACGTTGGGGCAAACCAGAGATAGATCTCATGGCGTCTCGCCAGAACGCCAAACTTCCTCACTACGGGTCCAGATCCAGGGATCCGGGAGCGGTTCTGATAGATGCTTTGACAGCACCTTGGAACTTCGGGATGGCTTATGTGTTTCCACCCTTTCCGCTGCTTCCTCGATTGATTGCGAAAATCAAACAGGAGAGAGCATCAGTGATTCTAATAGCGCCTGCATGGCCACGCAGGACTTGGTATGCAGATCTAGTGGACATGTCATCCTGTCCACCTTGGTCTCTACCTCTAAGACAGGACCTTCTGATACAGGGTCCATTCAAACATCAAAATCTAACTTCTCTGAAACTGACTGCTTGGAAATTGAACGCTTGATTTTATCAAAGCGTGGTTTTTCTGAGTCGGTTATTGATACCCTGATTCAGGCTAGGAAGCCTGTTACCAGAAAGATTTACCATAAAATATGGCGCAAATACCTATACTGGTGCGAATCCAAACGTTACTCCTGGAGTAAGGTTAGGATCCCTAGGATATTGTCTTTTCTACAAGAAGGTTTAGAAAAGGGTTTATCAGCTAGTTCATTAAAGGGACAGATTTCAGCTCTGTCCATCTTGTTACACAGGCGTCTGTCAGAAAATCCAGACGTCCAGGCCTTTTGTCAGGCTTTAGCTAGGATCAAGCCTGTGTTTAAAGCCGTTGCTCCGCCATGGAGTTTAAACTTAGTTCTTAACGTTTTACAAGGTGTTCCGTTTGAACCCCTTCATTCCATTGATATAAAATTGTTATCTTGGAAAGTTCTATTTTTAATGGCTATTTCCTCGGCTCGAAGAGTCTCTGAGTTATCAGCATTACATTGTGATTCTCCTTATCTGATTTTTCACTCAGACAAGGTAGTTCTGCGTACTAAACCTGGGTTCTTACCTAAGGTAGTCACTAACAGGAATATCAATCAAGAGATTGTCGTTCCATCCTTGTGTCCAAATCCTTCTTCAAAGAAGGAACGTCTTCTACACAATCTGGATGTAGTTCGTGCCCTCAAGTTCTACTTGCAGGCAACTAAAGATTTTCGTCAAACTTCTTCCCTGTTTGTCGTTCATTCTGGACAGAGGAGAGGTCAAAAAGCTTCTACTACCTCTCTCTCGTTTTGGCTTCGTAGCATAATACGTTTAGCCTATGAGACTGCTGGACAGCAGCCTCCTGAAAGAATTACAGCTCACTCCACTAGAGCTGTGGCTTCCACTTGGGCCTTTAAGAATGAGGCCTCTGTTGAACAGATTTGCAAGGCTGCAACTTGGTCTTCGCTTCATACTTTTTCCAAATTTTACAAATTTGACACTTTTGCTTCTTCGGAGGCTATTTTTGGGAGAAAGGTTCTTCAGGCAGTGGTTCCTTCTGTATAATGAGCCTGCCTATCCCTCCCGTCATCCGTGTACTTTTGCTTTGGTATTGGTATCCCAGAAGTAATGATGACCCGTGGACTGATCACACATAACAGAAGAAAACATAATTTATGCTTACCTGATAAATTCCTTTCTTCTGTTGTGTGATCAGTCCACGGCCCGCCCTGTCTTTAAGGCAGGTAAATATCTTTTAAATTATACTCCAGTCACCACTTCACCCTTGGTTACTCCTTTCTCGTTGATTCTTGGTCGAATGACTGGGACTGACGTAGAGGGGAGGAGCTATATCAGCTCTGCTGGGTGAATCCTCTTGCATTTCCTGTTGGGGAGGAGTTATATCCCAGAAGTAATGATGACCCGTGGACTGATCACACAACAGAAGAAAGGAATTTATCAGGTAAGCATAAATTATGTTTTTCGTTCCTTTCGCAATTTCAGGAACGGACCGGCTTCTACCTCTACAGCCACTAGGCAAGAGGGTAACGCACCCCAGCCCAGACCAGCATGGAAACCATTGCAAGGCTGGAACAAGGGTAAACAGGCCAAAAAGCCTGCTGCTGCTACCAAGACAGCATGAAGGGGTAGCCCCCGATCCGGGACCGGATCTAGTAGGGGGCAGACTTTCTCTCTTTGCTCAGGCCTGGGCAAGAGATGTTCCGGACCCCTGGGCACTAGAAATTGTCTCTCAGGGGTATCTTCTAGAATTCAAGGACCTTCCTCCAAGGGGAAGGTTCCACATGTCTCGCTTATCTTTAGACCAGATAAAGAGACAGGCATTCTTACATTGCGTAGAAGACCTTTTAAAAATGGGAGTGATAAACCCAGTTCCAACAGCAGAACAAGGACTGGGATTTTACTCAAACCTGTTTGTAGTTCCCAAAAAGGAAGGAACTTTCAGGCCAATTCTGGATTTAAAGATCCTAAACAAATTCCTCAGAGTTCCATCATTCAAAATGGAAATCATTCGGACAATTTTACCAATGATCCAGGAGGGTCAATATATGACTACCGTGGACTTAAAGGATGCGTACCTGCATATTCCTATCCACAAAGATCACCATCAGTTTCTGAGGTTCGCCTTTCTGGACAAGCATTACCAGTTCGTGGCTCTTCCCTTCGGATTGGCCACTGCTCCCAGAATTTTCACAAAGGTGCTAGGGTCCCTTCTAGCGGTGCTAAGGCCAAGGGGCATTGCAGTAGAACCTTACCTAGACAACATTTTAATACAGGCGTCGTCCTTTCACAAAGCAAGGGCTCATACGGACATTGTTCTAGCCTTTCTAAGGTCTCATGGGTGGAAGGTGAACATAGAAAAAAGTTCTCTGTCCCCGTTCACAAGGGTTCCCTTCCTGGGAACAATAATAGACTCGGTAGAAATGAAAATCTTTCTGACAGAGGTCAGGAAATTAAAACTTTTGAACACTTGTCGAGTTCTTCAATCCATTCTTCAACCCTCCATAGCTCAGTGCATGGAGGTAATAGGACTAATGGTTGCGGCAATGGACGTGGTTCCTTTTGCTCAAATTCATTTAAGACCATTGCAACTGTGCATGCTCAAACAATGGAATGGGGATTATGCAGATTTGTCTCCCCAGATTCAGATGGACCAGCAAACCAGAGACTCACTCCTCTGGTGGTTGTCTCAGGATCACCTGTCTCAGGGAATGAGTTTTCCGAAGACCGGAGTGGATCATTGTCACGACCGACGCCAGCCTCTTAGGCTGGGGCGCGGTCTGGAAGTCCCTGAAGGCTCAGGGTCTATGGTCTCGGGAAGAATCTCTTCTCCCGATAAACATTTTGGAATTGAGAGCGATATTCAATGCGCTCCTGGCTTGGCCTCAACTAGCGAAGACCAGGTTCATAAGATTTCAGTCGGACAACATAACGACTGTAGCGTACATCAATCATCAGGGAGGAACAAAGAGTTCCCTGGCGATGAGAGAGGTATCCAAGATCATCAAATGGGCGGAGGATCACTCCTGCCATCTATCAGCAATTCACATCCCAGGAGTGGACAACTGGGAAGCGGATTATCTGAGTCGTCAGACTTTCCATCCGGGGGAGTGGGAACTCCACCCGGAGGTTTTTGCTCAGCTGACCCAGCTATGGGGCATTCCAGATCTGGATCTGATTTTGTCACGTCAGAACTCCAAAGTTACACGTTACGGGTCCAGGTCCAGGGATCCCATGGCGACATTGGTAGATGCCTTAGTAGCGCCTTGGTCGTTCAATCTAGCTTATGTCTTTCCACCGTTTCCCCTTCTCCCCCGACTAGTAGCCAGGATCAAACAGGAGAAGGCTTCGGTAATTCTGATAGCTCCTGCGTGGCCACGCAGGACTTGGTATGCAGACCTGGTGAATATGTCATCGGTTCCACCATGGAAGCTGCCTTTGAGGCAAGACCTTCTAATTCAAGGTCCATTCGAACATCCAAACCTAGTTTATCTGCAACTGACTGCTTGAGATTGAACGCTTGATTCTAGCTAAGAGTGGGTTTTCGGAATCAGTTATAGATACTCTGATCCAGGCTAGAAAGCCTGTCACCAGGAAAATTTACCATAAGATATGGCGAAAATATCTTTGCTGGTGCGAATCCAAGGGTTACTCATGGAGTAAGATTAGGATTCCAAGGATACTATCTTTTCTCCAAGAAGGATTGGAGAAAGGTCTGTCAGCTAGTTCTTTAAAGGGACAGATATCTGCTCTGTCTGTTTTGTTACACAAGCGTCTGGCAGCCATGCCAGATATTCAGGCGTTTGTACAGGCTTTAGTCAGAATCAAGCCTGTCTACAGACCTGTGGCTCCTCCATGGAGTCTAAATTTAGTTCTTTCAGTTCTTCAAGGGGTTCCGTTTGAACCTCTACATTCCATAGATATTAAGTTACTATCTTGGAAAGTTTTGTTTTTAGTAGCTATTTCTTCTGCTAGAAGAGTTTCTGAATTGTCTGCTTTGCAGTGTAATTCACCCTATCTGGTGTTTCATACAGATAAGGTCGTTTTACGTACCAAACCTGGTTTTCTTCCAAAAGTGGTTTCCAATAAGAATATCAACCAGGAAATAGTTGTTCCTTCTCTGTGTCCTAATCCAGTTTCTAACAAGGAACGTCTGTTACACAATCTTGATGTGGCTGAAAAGCATCATCCGGTTGGCTTATGAGACTGCTGGAAGGCAGCCTCCTGAACGAATTACAGCTCACTCTACTAGAGCTGTGGCTTCCACATGGGCTTTCAAGAATGAGGCTTCTGTTGAACAGATTTGTAAGGCAGCGACTTGGTCTTCACTGCATACGTTTGCCAAATTTTACAAATTCGATACTTTTGCTTCTTCGGAGGCTATTTTTGGGAGAAAGGTTTTGCAAGCAGTGGTGCCTTCCGTTTAGGTTACCTGACTTGTTCCCTCCCTTCATCCGTGTCCTAAAGCTTTGGTATTGGTTCCCACAAGTAAGGATGAAGCCATGGACCGGATACACCAATGTAGGAGAAAACAGAATTTATGTTTACCTGATAAATTTCTTTCTCCTACGGTGTATACGGTCCACGGCCCGCCCTGGCATTTTGGTCAGGTTTAAATTTATTTTTTGTAAACTACAGTCACCACTGCACCCTATGGTTCTCCTTTTTCTCTTAACCGTCGGTCGAATGACTGGGGGGGCGGAGCCTGAGGGGAGCTATATGGACAGCTCTGCTGTGTGCTCTCTTTGCCACTTCCTGTAGGGATTGAGAATATCCCACAAGTAAGGATGAAGTTGTGGACCGGATACACCGTAGGAGAAAGAAATTTATCAGGTAAACATAAATTCTGTTTTTTAGAAAGGTTGATAGGGAAATTTGTCATCCAGATCCCTTAAATTAAACATTTTGTTATCTTCCAGGGGCTCGTGTTATGTATATTGTGGAGCATATTGACACATTGTTAGAGGGATCTGGGTCTGATCAACACAGGCATGGTGCATATTGGCACTAATGACAGAGTCAGTGGGAGATGGAGTGTCCTAAAACATGACATCAGGATTTAGGTAGCAAGCTTAAAGCAAGGACCTCCAAGGTAGTATTTTCTGAAATATTACCAGTGATATGTGCTAACCCAGTAATGAAAAAGGAGCTAAGGGCAGTAAATTCCTGGTTAAAAACATGTAAAAGTTAGGGGATTGATTTTTTTAGAGCACTGGACTGACTTTTTGCTTTTGTACAATTTGTATAGTAAGGATGGATTGCACCTGAATGACATGGGTGCAGGTGTGTTGGTGAGAGGATGTTAGCATGTTTAGAGAATCTTTTAAACTAGGGAAGTGGATGTAGAGTTAGTCCAAACATAATAAAACAGATAGATCAGCCTGTAAATATAACTCACCTAGAATATCTCAAGGAATGGGTGACAGAAAGGTACACATAGAAAATGTCACATTACAAAGTTTGAAGGAAAGTGCACTAAGTAGCACCACAAAGCACATGAAAAGTAAAGGTATGGCAACAAATGCAAGAAGCATGACAGGTAAAATTGGGGAGCTGGAGTTCTTTGCTGCAGAAAATGATTATAATATTATCAGTATAACTGAAACCTGGTGAGATGATTCACATGACTGTGCAGTTAAGATAGAGGGTTATACTTTATTTAGGAGGGACAGGAGTAATAAAAGGGGAGGAGGAATTTGCACTTATAATAAACCTGACCTTAAACCTACAATAACAGAAGATATTTATGATGATTCAGGTGATAATGTAGAGACACTGTTGGTTGTAATAAAAAGTGGGGGGGAAATCCTAAAAAAAATATTACTAGGAACATGCTACAAGTCTCCCAACATTACTGACAGGGAGGAAAATCAACTGCTAATAATAATGTAATTATGGGAGATTTTAACTACCCGAAAATAAACTGTGCCAATGAAACTAGCAATACAGCTAAGGGAGATAGATTTTTAAATGTTCTCAAAGTCATATCACAATTATTAGAGGAGCCAACTAGGAATAAAGTGATATTGAATTTAGTGTTATCAAACAATACAGAAATAATTTCAAACATAAAAGTCAAAGAACATTAGGGTAACTGATGATAACTTGGTCACGTTTGAAATGACTTTACATAAGCAGTGTTACAAGTATTCAACCAAGACTTCATTTTAAGAAAGCAAAATTCAACGATTTAAGGAAATCTTTAAATAGCATAAATTAGGACAAAGTATTCTCAAATAAAAAAGAAATTGATAGCATTTAAAAATTTGTTAAACAAATATACATATCAACACATACCACTTGGATATAAAAGTAAAATAAATAAATCCAAACCAATGTGGCTAAATTAAAACGTGTTGAGAGAAATTAGGAAAAAACATAGTTACATAGTAGATGAGGTTGTAAAAACAGAAGCCCATTGAGTTTAACCTATAGAATTCTTCATATACTTACAAAAAAGCTCCAGTGGAGCTTAAATTAATCCCATTAAAAAGGTAACTAATTTAACATAACCAATCATATCCCTGAGTTCTGTTTCTAGACAGAAATGTATCTAAACTATTTTTAAATGTATCTAAGGTACTGGCATTTACTGCCTCCTTATGTAATGAGTTCCAAAATGTGATTGCTCTTACAGTGAAAAAAACATTTATGTTGCAGGAGATTAAATCTCCTTTCCTCCAGCCTTAAATTGTGACCTCTTGTCACAAAACAATTTTCTTTGAATAAACAGAGCTTCTGCCATCTCTGTATATGGGCTTTGAATATATTTATATAAAGTAATCATGTCACCTCTCAAATGCTTTTTCTTTTACAAAGATATGACGAGTCCACGGATTTCATCCTTACTTGTGGGATATTAACCTCCTGCTAACAGGAAGTGGCAAAGAACACCACAGCAGAGCTGTATATATAGCCCTTCCCCTCCACCCTCAGTCATTCTCTTTGCCTGTGTTATACTAGGAAGACATGTTAAAGTGAGGTGTTAGTTTTAGCTTCTTCAATCAAGAAGTTTTTTTTATTTTAAATGGTACCGGTGCATACTATTTTCCTCAGGGGGATATGGAAGAAGATTTCTGCCCTGAGGTTTGATGATCTTAGCATTTGTAACTAAGATCCACGCTGGTTCCCACAAGACTTCTGAAGGTAACCATGAGACATCTTCAGTGTGGAGACCGGTTTCATGCTACAAGCAGCATTAAGGTATGTGCAGCCTTTTTTTCTGAGGAGACTTGGTGTATCAGAACTGTGTGGCATTATTTCCCTGTATAGGAATGGGGTAAGCAGTAAAACTTATTTTAATAAGAGGGGTGTTACTGGAGTCCCTATTTTATATTTATCATTAGTTGATATTTGGGCTTTATGTGACATGGGAGACAATATAAAGAACAATGTTTTATGTTTTTTATTTTTGACACTTAAAACTTATTGGTTTTATGCTTGAGGGTTATATTGTGTGTGTATTTTTACTTTAGTGCAAAACTGCATTTCCATGTGGTGTTGTTTGGGCCTACTCTGACTTTTGACCTTAAGGGGCGGAGCCTATTTTAGTGCAATTTCTTCAGGCTTAGCAGCAGCAAACAGTAACTCGGTGGCTCCTGGACTTTGTAGCTGGTCTGAAGGGTTGGAAACTTGATGCAAAGTACCCTGGGGGCAGGTAGGCGCCACAGCAGAGCTGTGGCGAGGTGCAGAGTGTATTTTTATCTATCTTTTGACTACATGTTGATATAAGTACTTCTAAAGCCTTATTTCTGCCCTTGCTTCTGGGTGCAGTAATTTTTGGATTAACCAACGATATTAAGTTAAATTTGGGAATAATTTAACGTTTTTTGTGCATTTTGGAAAAATTGTTCACTTTTTCTGTTTTTAAAGGCACAGTACACATTTATTCTAATGTTTATTTTATGCTATAAATAATTGTTTAAACGACTTTTGTGGTATTACTAGTCTGTTCAACATGTCTGACATTGAGGTTTCTCATTGTTCTATGTGTTTAGAAGCTATTGTGCAACCCCCCTCTAACATTGTGTAACTTTTATACTGAAATTGCTTTACAATATAAAAAGCATATTTTAAATAAAGTAAGTGTGCCTAGGGATGATTCTCAGTCTGAAGAGAATCAGGATATGCCATCCAATTCTCCCCAAGTGTCACAACGTTTTATGCCCACACAAGCGACGCCTAGTACTTCTAGTGCGTCTAATTCCTTTACTCTGCAGGAGATGACTGCAGTTATGTCAACTACCCTTACAGAGGTATTGTCTAAATTACCAGTGTTGCAGGGTAAACACAGTAGGTCAAGTATTAATGTAAATACTGAATCCTCTGATGCTTTATTAGCTATTTCCGATGTTGCCTCACAGTGCTCTGAGTTGGGGATCAGGGAATTACTGTCTGAGGGTGAAATTTCTGATTCAGGGAATGTTTTGCCTCAGACAGATTCGGATGCTATGTCATTTAAATTTAAGCTTGAACACCTCCGCCTGTTGCTTAGGGAGGTTTTAGCGACTCTGGATGATTGTGATCCTATTGTGATTCCTCCAGAGAAATTGTGTAAAATGGATAAATATTTGTAAGTTCCTACTTACACTGATGTTTTTTCTGGTTCCTAACAGAATTTCGAAAATTATTAGTAAGGAATGGAATAGACCAGGTATAGCGTTTTCTACCTCTCCTAATTTTAAGAAAATGTTTCCTATATCAGATACCATTCGGGACTCATGGCAAACGGTCCCTAAGGTAGAGGGAGCTATATCTTCCCTAGCTAAGCGTACTACTATACCCATTGAGGGTAGTTGTGCTTTCAAGGATCCTATGGATAAGAAATTAGAGGGTCTACTAAAGAAATTATTTGTTAATCAGGGATTTCTTTTACAACCTACGGCTTGCATTGTTCCAGTAACTACTGCAGCAGCTTTTTGGTTTGAGGCTCTAGAAGAGTCTCTTAAGGTTGAGACTCCATTAGATGACATTCTAGATAGAATTAAGGCTCTTAAGCTAGCTAATTCTTTTATTACTGATGCCGCTTTTCAAATTGCTAAATTAGCGGCAAAAAATGCAGGATTTGGTATTTTTAACACGTAGAGCATTGTGGCTCAAATCTTGGTCTGCTGATGTGTCATCAAAACATAAGCTTTTAGCTATTCCCTTTAAAGATAAGACCCTTTTTGGGCCAGAATTGAAGGAGATCATTTCTGATATTACAGGAGGTAAGGGCCATGCCCTACCTCAGGATAGGTCGGTTAAAATGAGGGGTAAACGGAATAATTTTTGTTTCTTTCGGAACTTTAAAGGCTAAGGTTTGCTTTCTTGGACAAACATTATCAGTTCGTGGCTCTTCCTTTTGGGTTGGCCACAGCACCCAGAATCTTCACAAAGGTTCTAGGGTCTCTTTTGGCGGTTCTCAAACCGCAAGGGATAGCAGTGGCGCCTTATCTGGACGATATTCTGATTTAGGCGTCAACATATCATCTGACAAAATCTCACACGGACACAGTGTTGTCTTTTCTGAGAACTCACGGCTGGAAGGTGAACATAGAGAAGAGTTCACTTGTTCCACAGACAAGGGTTCCTTTCTTGGGAACTCTGATAGACTCGGTAGCCATGAAAGTATTTCTGACGGAGGTCAGAAAATCAAGATTTTGAATGCTTGCTGAGCACTTCTGTCCATTCCTCGGCCATCAGTGGCTCAGTGTATGGAGGTAATCGGTTTAATGGTAGCGGCAATGGACATCGTTCCGTTTTCTCGTTTTCATCTCAGACCAGAAACTCTCTTCTTTGGTGGTTGTCGCCAGATCATCTGTCCCAGGGGACTTGTTTCCTCAGACCCTTGTGGGTGATAGTGACAACAGATGCCAGCCTTCTGGGCTGGGGTGCAGTTTGGAACTCCCTGAAGACTCAGGGTGTTTGGACTCAGTTGGAGTCTCTACTTCCAATCAATATTCTGGAACTGAGAGCAATATTCAATGCGCTTCAGGCATGGCCTCAGTTGGCTTCGGCCAAATTCATCAGATTCCAGTCGGACAACATAACGACTGTGGCATATGTCAATCATCAGGGGGGAACAAGGAGTTCCTTAGCGATGATAGAAGTATCCAAGATAATCAGTTGGGCAAAGGCTCAATCTTGTCATCTGTCAGCGATCTACATCCCAGGGGTAGAGAACTGGGAAACAGATTTTCTAAGTAGACAGACTATTCATCCGGGGGAGTGGGAACTTCACCCGGAGGTATTTGCCTCATTGATTCTCAGATGGGGCAGACCGGAATTGGATTTGATGGCATCTCGTCAGAATGCCAAGCTTCCAATATACGGATCACGGTCAAGGGATCCTCAGGCCGAACTGATAGATGCCTTTGCAGTACCTTGGTTGTTCAGCCTAGCTTATGTGTTTCCGCCATTTCCTCTCCTCCCACGCGTGATTGCTTGAATCAAACAGGAGAGAGCTTCAGTGATCCTGATAGCGCCTGCGTGGCCACGCAGGACTAGGTATGCGGATCTAGTGGACATGTCCTCTCTGCCACCGTGGAAACTTCCGTTGAGACAGGACCTTCTCATTCAAGGTCCTTTCCAACATCCAAATCTATTTTCTCTGCAACTGACTGCGTGGAGATTGAACGCTTGATTTTATCGAAGAGAGGATTCTCTGATTCAGTTATCAATACTTTGATACAGGCTAGAAAGCCTGTCACTAGAAAGATCTATCATAAGATATGGCGTAAATATCTTTATTTGTGTGAATCCAAGGGTTACTCATGGAGTAAAGTTAGGATTCCTAGGATGTTGTCTTTTCTCCAAGAAGGATTGGAGAAAGGGTTAACAGCAAGTTCCTTAAAGGGACAAATTTCAGCTTTGTCAATTCTGTTTCACAAACGTTTGGCAAATGTATCAGATGTTCAGTCTTTTTGTCAGGCTCTATCTAGAATTAAGCCTGTATTTAGACCTATTACTCCTCCCTGGAGTTTGAATTTAGTTCTTCGAGTTCTGCAAGGGGTTCCCTTTGAACCTATGCATTCCATAGATATTAAACTATTATCTTGGAAAGTTCTGTTTTTGGTTGCTATTTCTTCTGCTCGAAGAGTTTCTGAGATTTCAGCATTACAGTGTGATTCGCCTTATCTCATATTTCATTCTGATAAGGTGGTTTTACGTACCAAACCTGGGTTCCTTCCTAAGGTTGTTTCGAATAAGAATATTAATCAGGAAATTGTTGTTCCTTCCTTGTGTCCTAATCCTTCTTCTAAGAAGGAGCGTCTCTTACATAACTTGGGCGTGGTCCGTGCCTTAAAGTTTTACTTACAGGCAACTAAGGATTTCTGTCAATTATCTTCATTATTGATTGTTTATTCTGGAAAGCGTAGGGGTCAGAAAGCTACGGCTACCTCTCTTTCTTTTTGGCTGAGAAGTATCATCCTTCTGGCATATGAGACTGCTGGACAGCAGCCTCCTGAAAGAATTAAAAACGATGCATCTGTGGAACAGATTTTTAATGCTGTGACTTGGTCGTCCCTTCACACTTTTTCCAAATTTTCCAAATTTGATACTTTTGCTTCTTCTGAGGCTATCTTTGAGAGAATGGTTCTTTAAGCTAGGGATGCACCGAAATTTCGTCCGCAGAAAGTTTCGGCCGAAAATAGCATTTTTTGTTATTTCGGTTTTCGGTTTATTTGCCTTTTATTTTCGGCAAAATTATTGTGTAGCATATTTTAAATTTGATGCCAGACTAGAGCTGCTGTTTGAGTTCATTACTTGACTTACTGTTTTGCATATAATAATAGTTTTCTAGGACTATACTTTATTTTGATCATTGGTAACAAAACAAAAACGGTTAAATCTGATTCTGTTACACAGAACTAAATAAAGAATAATACTAGCGATGCACAAAAATTTGGGCCGCCGAAAATGTGCAATTCCAATTTCGGCCCAAAGAGGACCAAAATGGCTAAAAATGTACAGCCCTCCCCTGTTCTATTGAGTTACATGTCTATCCTCAGCATAAGGTGAGCAGCACAGCACTGGCATGGTACACAGAGCACACACATAAGTACCATGACATCCTGTTCTATTGAGTTACATGTCTATCCTCAGCATAAGGTGAGCAGCACAGCACTGGCATGGTACACAGAGCACACACATAAGTACCATGACATGATGATATTTGAAACCAGGAGAGAAGGAAACCAAAGTTCTGAATAGTGAATACAAATATCAAAGGAGGATAAGTAACATGTTTATAAACACTTGATATTATCAGACACAGCCCTAAGCACACACAGTGAATATCTTTAAGCCTTATATACAGTGCTCATACATCAACCTCTTGTGCGTAGACATTCTATTCGCCTGAGGCAAATATGGATGCACACTTTATAAGCATAAGCCCCAAGCTCGCACACAGTTGGTACAAATTAGCACCCACCAGACAGTGTATACAAAAAAGAACAGTAACTTTCTATAACCACCTTGCACATAAGGTTGTAGCTAAGTCCAGTGGTCCTGGTGATAGGTGACAGACAGACTCCATTTGGGGCTCCGGACATATAATCTGACGGGTCAGTGTGAGACCCAAACCAGGAACTAGGCGGAGATACGATGAGAGACGATCAGGTGCAGCCACGCTCATCGCACGGATAACTACACCCAAAAACAAAACACATGTCCACCTCGTATTGTTGTCTGGCTATAACCACGCTCTCCCTTATAGAGCTCCAGTTTCACTGCAGATCACGCCCTACTGTACAAGTGACCATGTCCATTTATTGGAGCTTTCCCGCCTACAAGCTCTCTCAGCTACACACACACACACTGTAGTTAAAAAAGAATAAAACAATTTTCGGTTTCGTTTCGGTTTTCGGCCAGGATCATCCTGAATTTTCGGTATCGGTTTTGGTCCAGAATGTTCATTTCGGTGCATCCCTACTTCAAGCAGTGGTGCCTTCCGTTTAGGTTCCTGTCTTGTCCCTCCCTTTCATCCGTGTCCTATTGCTTTGGTATTGGTTTCCCACAAGTAAGGATGAAATCCATGGACTCGTCATATCTTTGTAAAAGAAAACTAAATTTATGCTTACCTGATAAATTACTTTCTTTTACGATATGACGAGTCCACGGCCCTCCCTGTTATTTTAAGACAGGTTTATTTTATTTTTTGATAACTTCAGTCACCTCTACACCTTTTTAGCCTTTTTTTTTCTCTTCCTATAACCTTCGGCCGAATGATTGAGGGTGGAGGGGAAGGGGCTATATATACAGCTCTGCTGTGGTGCTCTTTGCCACTTCCTGTTAGCAGGAGGTTAATATCCCACAAGTAAGGATGAAATCCGTGGACTCGTCATATCGTAAAAGAAAGTAATTTATCAGGTAAGCATAAATTTAGTTTTTTCTAGAGAAAACAATACAATTTGGCTAACCTCTCCTCATAGCTTAAATTCTCAATTCCCCTTATTAGATTTGTGGCCCTTCTCTGAACTTTTTCTAAGTTTGCAATGTCTTTCTTTGAGATCGATCCCAGAACTGCACTCTATACTCCCTGTAAGTGAAGTCTTACCAGGGATTTATATGGTGACAGAATTATGCTTTCCTCGCTTGCATCAATGCCTCTTTTAATACATGCTAGTATCTTATTAGCCTTAGAAACCACTGCCCTGCATTGTGCACTTATCTTTAGCTTGTTATCTATTACTTCTCCCAAATCCCTTTTCTGCTCTGTTTTGCTTAGTCTTGTCCCATTTAAAAAAATACATTGCCTGCTTATTTTCACTTTCAAAAAATCGAACCTTGCATTTTCCAGTATTAAATCTAATTTTCCATTTAACTGCACATTCTTCAAAATTTTTTAGATCCCCTTGTAATGCAATTTCATCCTGCACTGACCTAATTATCTTACACAACTTTGTATCATTTGCAAAAATAAAGATGTTGTTTTACTTCTTAAATGGAAAGAGTCCACAGCTACATTCATTACTTTTGGGAAATAAGAACCTGGCCATTAGGACGAGGCAAAGACACCCCAGCCAAAGGCTTAAATACTCCTCCCACTCCCCTCATCCTCCAGTCATTCTTTGCCTTTTATCCCAGCAGGTTGGCAAAGAAGTGTCAGAATTTTTAATTTTTGTTTTTTGTCTCTTATGGAGGGTAGTACTCTTCGGCATGGGACAGGAGTTTTAAGAGGGTATTTGCGTCTGCACAGCTCTCGGCGTTCACTACCAAAGTCCGTCCAGGGTGTATGACGTCACCCGCCGTAGCGGCTGCATATGCCTCCGTAGAAGGTCAGCGATCTAGGTAAGGTGCAAGGCTCAAGTATGCGGGAAACACCGCACAAAGGGTATGAAAGAGCCGTGGCTCTTTCTTACCCTTGACAGGAGTTTTAAGTTGTCTTGTCAGTCTCTCAGTGAGGGCTTGGATGAAAGTTAGAGTCCGGAGATGCAGGGAGAGTCTTTCTGTGAAACCATCCCGACTCAAACCATCCCGACTCAACAGCTCCTCAAGCAATCGGCGTTGTCGAACTTTGCTTCGCTGCCTGCTTACTTCTCTTAAGTCCATGGCGGAGTCGATGCTACTATCCACATTTGAAAGGCCGTGTTCCTGTTCCACTGCGTAGATTCCATTAAGATTGTTTTATTTTACTTTATTCATCAATGTACTGTAATGTGAATGTTTTCCCAAGAGGCTACCACCTTGCAGGTCTAAATTATCATAAGGGTCTCGGTGAGTATCTTGGAATCGAGGGTTAATATATCCTGAGGGGGTTATTGAACAGGGGAGGTTATAATCATGTTTGTTATGTGATTCAACCTGCTTGTGTGTGATGTTTATGGGCTCGTGGTTTGGAACATTGAGGCCTTTGAAAGTGACGCAGCCTTTTGGTTGGGCACGCTTTTTTGGACTGTAAGGTTAACCTTGTGTTCGGGCGTAGTTACGTTCTGTTTTTCATTTTCGCATTCCCGACCATGTAGTGAAGGAAATTTTCTAGTCCGCAGGATTCTGGTCATAGGAGGTGTTGAGTGCCCCAGCCATTTGGGGTGTCAGGTGCCTTTTTTGTTTTTACTACTTAGTCCATATTTATATATCCTCTATCCAGTCATGGATGATTCTGATGCCGAGACTGTGCTAATTTCAGATTCAGTTACGGAGGATTCTGATACTGAGATTCTGTGATACAGATTCTGTGTCCGGTGACGAATCCGGATTGGCCTCGTTGACACATGTCAACCAGTTTTGTTCCGTATGCCATTCCAGAGCGCCTGGTTCCTCGGGCTCGGGGAATCAAGGGACTGCTGAGCCATCCGCCTAAGGGGGTCCTGTCCTCTGAGAGGCGAGTTCCCTACCAATTCATACTTCTACACATGCGGGTAACCCAGTTTCTGATTCCTCCATGCAGGGTGGCGTGTTCCCTCCGGAGATTACAGCACATTTTCGCTTCCACATGTGTGGAAATGTGCTCGTGCCCTATTGTTCCGGGCCTTCCACCTTCGGGAGGGCCTCTACAGTTCCCCACGGGTGTAACTGTCCCTGAGTGTTGTGCCATTCGTTACAGGATTGCGCACCTTCGCATATTGCTCAGACAAGTTTTTCAGTTATTGAATGACCCTATCGTTACCAGATACAGGGATTTTCAGTCTGCTAATTAGAATGGAGCGCCTCATTAGACATGTGGAGATGAAGTAATCTCCTGATTATCATTTGTTTGAGATCTTTCCCAGTTTTTTGAAAGATAGGGCTCAGTTTGGCTGGTCCTGCGGGTAGGCCTGTGTCTTTTGGGGCGTTAACCTCCGGGTTGCCTTATATTTTATTTATATCCGATGGGATGTATTTTATTTGTATTTGTTTCCTTCAGGAACCTTCTGGGATTAATACTCTTTATTACTTCTTCGGAAGTTGTTTTGGACAAGTTAGTCCTATGTTAAAAATGTCTGTTTTCTGTTTTTTCCCCTATGAGGGAGAATTTATGCAGCTTGCCGGTTTAGACCCTAGGTGCAGGCTGGTCCTGTCGGGTTCGTTCTGTCTTTCAGACACGTGGCACTGTTCTGCTCGGCTGGTTCGGTAGAAGCACTGAGTGCTCAGGTTATTATTGTTTTTCATGTTCAACTAAGCATTCGAGAGGACCTGTGGGTCCGTGAGGCGGGAAGGATTGTTTCAGTCCTTATAGCCTTCAGTCATAAATGGCCGGGCAGGGGAGTTTTCCATTGCGTCACTCAATCTGATTTTATCAGAACTTAGAGTTTTCCTCCCCCATGTGGTGGAGGGTTGGTGGGCTTAACGCCCCTTACCGCAGTTGAGCGGTTTGGCCTTCATTTTTAGACCTCTGAATTTGCCCTTTTGGGCTTGATCCAACAGCTTGTACAGGATAGCTGTCTAGCATGCGGAAGGTTTGCAATTTGAAACCAGTTGCAGCTCTTGACACCTTGCAGGTGTATGCGTAAGCTGTTTATAGTGTATCTAGATGCAGCTCTTACTCTTTGACGTGTACTGTCTGTCTGAGTTATAAGGGACATTTGGGTCTTCTTCCATTGTCTCCTGATGAGTTGGATCTCCTGTTAGGGATCTGTGTTTCCGGGTGATGGTTGTTCCCTGCAGGGACTTTGTTTAGCTCTGGGTTTTCCGGAACTGGGTAGGCTTAGTGCCTTTCTCTTCCTTTTGTCCTCTGCTTGTGAGGAGGTGATAGGGAGACTAGTCCTGCTAGTAGGATTTGGTTTTTTCACAGATTGCCCAGTATATTGGTGGAGGACAGCGGAATTCTGGTTTTGAAAATAAAAATAAAAAGCACCTTTAACTTACCCTGGGTCATGTGATGCTTGGTTGAAAAGAACATTTTAAATAAGGGAGTTACATGATCTTTTAAAGGGACAGAACGTGAAAACTATAATACAGATACATCATGTCATTTTATACAATATGCCAAATTACTTCTGTTATCAAATTTGCTTAATTGTGTTATCCTTTTGTTGAATAGTAACCCATGGTAGGCTCAGGGGCAGCAATGCATTACTGTGAGCTAGCTGAACATATTGGGTGAGCCAATAACAAGAGGCAAATATATGTATCCACCAATTGCCAGCTAACTCTCAGTAGTGTATTGATACTCCTAAGCCTACCTAGGTATGATTTTAAAGATATTAATGACGAAAAGCAAATTTTAATATCAGAAGTAAATTGTGAATTTGTATTGCCTGCTGTCTGAATCATGAAAAGTTTCATTTTGATTTTACGGTCCCTTTATGTATCACCTGACAGATATAAATTTGACAATTTCTTATCTAACTGGGCACTTTATCTCATTTTAAAGATAATATATTTCCTTTTAAGGGATATTCCCGTAAAAACTGAATTGCACATAGATGAACTACATCTTTGGACAGAAACATATTTACAATATACATATATTGGCAAAAATGGTTCTAGTAAAAGTTCTCTATTTTAGTGTTCACATTTTTCTATGCACATGCATGTGAAGCATAGCTAGATATTCTCAGTGCACCTGCATTTTAAATATTGCATCTGCTCCAATCTCCAGTGGGGCTTGTATCTTGTCTGCAATTAACAAATTGAGTAATTACCAGATGATACAAGCACTTTAGGCTGTCTGAGCAAGTGCTGTATTTAAAATGCTGGTGCACAGAGAATAAACTCTTGAAACAGCAATAACTTTTATTACAAGCATTTTTACTAATACATGTATATTGCAAAAAATATTTTATTCAAAAGTAGAATGTACCCATGTGCATTCCAGTTTTGAATGGAATGTCCCTTTAAATAAGGGATGCATGATCCTATAAGTATGTGTCTATACTAAATATAATGATAAAGATAAAACTCTCTGTATTTTAACTGACACCCGGGCAGGTTTAGAAAAAGGTAAAGTCTGGGGTAAAAAGTCAGTATTTACACATAAACAAAAACACAAACACACATAAATATATATATATATACACACACACACATATATATTATTTATATATAGGCATGATCACACAAAATAAATTGTGTTTGGTATATATACTCAGACACTTGACTCTAAATTAAAAAAAAAAAAATTTATAAGCAATTGGCTGTCAATTATTGTAACATCTAGCTGTACTCTCTATAGCAGCAATAACCAAATAAAATGAAATATGCACTGGATTTCATTGGTTTATGCATGCACAAGCAAAAAGTTGATAGATGGAACATAGAAGAAATTATAAATAACTTAAAGACAGATAAAATTAATTCAAAACCTTAACATTCCTATTTTGATATTTTAGAAATGCACTTCTATATATATATATTTATTTATATTTTACAGACTGTATATTCTTTTCAGTTATTGAAGGGTTTTTTTTGTTGTTTTTTTAAAACAAATAATTAATTTTAGTAGCCAATTAGTGAAAATATAGATGCACAATTTTAATAATTATAGATCCAATGAGACTTTTTGCAATAATCTGTTTTGGTTAAGTGTGTGAAACTGCAGAGGGAAGGGTAAATTGTGCCTAATGTTTTTATACTACATGTACAGCAGCTTAAGAGTTAAATTAAACAGTCTATGCCACTTTCAGTGTTACCAGTAAGGAACACTTTTCCCCTTTTCACAGCCTGCATAGCTCAGGTACTTTATGATTACTGTCTGTGTTGTGTATTTTGGGTTTTCTGGAGAGGCTGCAGATAAACCTGCAAGTTAATGACTCATGTCTGTGTCTCTGAGAAGTATAAGGCGCTACTCTCTCAACTGTTAGTCTGCATTCCTTGTTAGGCAGTTTAATTGATTGCTCTCAAATAGGAAGGATACAACACATGTAGCATCCCCAGTTCAGTTTGCTCATTAACATTGCTGCTCTATTTGATAAGCCCCTTTGTAATGTTTAAAGCATGGTGTTAAATACATAAGAGAACATTTGAGCGTTATAGACGCACACATCTAGCTGCCGATGTTTACACTATGTTATATGTAAACATCGGCAGCTATATGAGCTGCAACCCCCATGCCTCAGTCTGAATTCCATCCTTCAGAAGCAAAGGGGGGGGGTGCACATGCAAATGTAAAGCATTTAAGCACAGAGAGTAATGCTGCAGCTCATCCTTCATCCCAGACCCCCACACATTGAAATTATATGTCATGATTGAATGTGCAAGTGCTGTGCTAACAGTCAGGTGCTGTATCAAATGTAACCATGACATATATTTTAATTTTTGGGGGTCTGGGATCCCTAAACATAGGAGCCATCGCATTGCTTATTTCTTACCCGGTCTACAGCCTGCCACTGCATACCTCTATGCCTTGTCACATGGTGCCTCAACACAGCAGCGGTATCTAGTAGCTGCTGCAGCTCCACCCACTCCTCTCTGCAAGTGCAAAAGCCTGCGCGCAGTGTATGTTTACTGGCTTCACGCGCGGGTAATATAATTTAAATATATTTGCCACCTGAAATTGAATAAAAATTGGGGGAGAAGCTTCCTGTGCCAAAGTCATCCACTGCAGGCTTGAAAAATATATATGTAAAATAATTTTAAAAATTTTAAAAAAACGTAGTGCTTCATGGAGTTATGGAGGGCCCTTTAAGAGTCCGGGCAAGGGCTGAATTGCCCGACTTGTCAGTCCGCCCCTGCCTAGAGGTATCCCTTGGTTGTCCTGAGGCTCTGAGAAGTATTTTCATCCGACTTCTAGCGTTGCTCCTTGGAGAATTGGACTTTCTCTAGGGGTGGTTTTTTCCTTTGGTTGGGGCTTTCGAGTTCTCGCTATACGGATTCTCTGGATATACATCCATATCCCTTGTGTCTGGCCTTTTGGCCAGCTGGGGTGTTTAGTTCTAGGGTAAGGTTTGCCAGTGATTTTGGAATCTTGGATCTCAGGGGTGGTCGGGATGTTCCATGGTAGTGGGAACTTGGGCTGTTTACTTGGTCCATCTGCCTAACTGGGTCATGGTTGGCCAGGTTTTTGGAGTATTTTTTACACTTTACCACAGAGTAGCCCAGGTCATCTGTTGGTTAGCTGTGTGGCTTGCGCCTCAAGGGTTGTTGGTTCATACCCAGCTGCTGCTGCTGGATGTCCAATTTCTGGTGCGCCTTAGGGTTGCATTCCCCCTGGTCAGCTTGCCAGTGTTCCCGTAGATTCCCGAATGGGTTGGCTGTGCCTCTGCTTGGCAAGCTACTTGTAGGAAGGTCCTTTTCTGGGACATCTGTGTTATGAATTTCTCTTCCCTTTAGCCGGTGACTTTGGGCCTTGAGGACAGTTGTTGCCCTTCCGGCATCATCCCTTTTCTTTAGGGGATATTCTCCTCCCTATGGAGATAGAGTCCTTGCCTGCGGCTTTTCCTGGATGGGAGGCGGAAAGGTGGGATTGGTTCCTCCTGGAGTCTTGCTGGCTCCAAGCAGACTTGTTGGGCCTTTATTTTGATAGATACTTGGGTCTATGGCCTTGTCTGTTTTCAGAGTCGGGTTGTACTTGTACTCTGTGGAGATGGCTGTGCTATCCTTACGCTCGTTCCTGTACCTGTTTCGGGATTCTTTTGTTCCCCTGTCTTGGATCCCTGAGGCTGGGCTGGTCCAGCTGGGTGTGGGTCTGCAGGTCAGGATGGCCGAGCGGTCTAAGGCACTGCGTTCGGGTCGCAGTCTCCTCTGGATGTGTGAGCTTTGTTGAGTCTATCCTTTACATCTCAATCTGCTAGGGTATAGATTTACCTTTCAACTTGCTGCATTGATTTCAGAAGAAGGTTTAATCTTCCTTCGGGTTCTGAGGGTATACTCTCCTCGGGGGGCCTCGATTGAGGTTTTTTGTTCCCCTTTTTAGGGACCTGTGTGTAGGTCCGGCGACTTAGGTTGCCTGGAGCGTTCCCTCTGTTTGGGGGTTGCTTTTGCAGTCTGTTTCTTGCTTGACTGCTTCTTCCTCGAAAGTACCCTCTGTGTCGTCCTGTTATGGACTTTGTGTTCTCAAACTTGGGGTTTTTCTCCTGGGTGTATTACACACTTTTTCATTGTCGAATGCTTTGGTATTCTATGGTCAAACACTGGGAGGACTTTGCCTCTTCAGTTGCATTCCGTGCTTGAAGGATGTTGGAGAGACGTCTGTTCTGTCTCTGTGCCCGGTCTTATCCCAGGTTTCGCTTCGTAAAGGCTTGGCCTCCTTTCCCTGTTTGGGGGTCTCTGTAAACTGGGCTCACTCTTGGAGGTGTTCTTTTTTGTATTAGGGGACCTTTCGGTTTCCTTGGTTCACCTTTGCCTTGTTTCCTTGATGGTTTCGGCTGGTGTCTCCTTCATTTGTGGAGATGAGCGGTGGGGGACCGTTTGTGGGGCGACGGTGTCTCCTGGAGGACTGTTGGCTCAGTCGAGTCCGTTTGCGGTCTCTAGTTTGGCTTCTGGACTAACTGTGAGTCAGTGTCATTGGGACTTTTCCTCTAAAAATTTTCTCGGCTTCGGACGAAGCGTTTTTTTTTTTTTTTATTGGGTAGAGGTTCAGGCCTGGCGCTCTCAGTATGGGTCTCTTATTGTACCCTCCCGTCTTGGCATTCAGTGTCCTCTAAAGCTTGAGTATTGTTTTCCCAAAAGTAATGAATGCAGCTGTGGACTCTTTCCATTTAAGAAGAAAAACATAAATTATGCTTACCTGATAATTTCCTTTTCTTCTGATGGAAAGAGTCCACAGCTCCCAACCCGTAATTTTATGTGGGGCATCTTTATTAGTCTTCTGTGCAAGGAGGAGGTGAAGTTAGGTGTCTGTTGATGATTTTTCTACAATCAAGATTTTATTATTTTAAATCCAGAGCAGGTTTGCTCTGATCTTTCCTAACAAATCTGTGTCTAGCTGTACTCCACGTTAGTCTCTTCAGTAGGGCTGTGGTGGCTTTCAGCAGTTAGGAACTTGTGGGGTGGGCCTCACTGCGTTTTCCTAACAGGTTGCTGCCTTTCATAGACAGCCAGAGTAGGCTTACTCTGGTATCTCTTGTGTTCACAGGTCTCTCTGAGGAGTGGCTTCCTCTCATACCGGGTGAGCTATCCTCCTGCCGGACTGCCAGAGGTGCCATTTAAGAAAATTAAAGAAGTTTGGCACTTAATCAGGTAACTGCACATTTTTGGGACTGTTATTCTTGTTCTATGCTTCCAGAAATATTGGGGCAGGGAGCAGGCACTGGGGCTGGAGAGTGCTTTATTAGTGGCTCAGTTTAGAGACTTTTACACAAGCCTATGGTTTACAAACAGTTTTAAATACCGCCGGAGCGCCTCTGTTATTCTGAGGGAGGCGGGTCTTTCTGAAGCGGCAAAAATCTTCCTGCTCTTTAGAGCGACGTAGCTGATAGCGGAAGTGAGGGTTCTGCAGCTAACTTCTCTGGGGTTGAGAAGCATATCGGAGCTGTTGGGAGATCCTTACAAGACTACGGTTTTTCAGTAGACACGCATATGGACTGCAGAGGGGGCAGGTAGGCACCTCAGTGATTCGCTGAGGTGTAGAATTGCCTGTGTTATAATAAAGATACCCTAAGCCTCATTTATTTGTCAAACTATTGTTTAGCTATAAGATTTAAGCAAGAATTAAGGTTCTGTTGAACGTTACTTTATATGCCCTGTTTTCTGTTGGGAACGAATGCTCTTAAAGGGACAGTATTTTTTGGTTTCTTCTGTTTATTGCAAGATGGACCAAGAGTCTGTGACGCCTGCTGAATGCAAGCTTTGTTTAGAGAACCAAGTTGAACCCCATTATCTTTTTGTTCTGATTGTATTCAGAGAACTTTAATTTACAAAACAGACTTTTTGTTACTGAGCCACCACTCTCTCTGGTTCATGCTGCTCAGGCAATACCGCAGCTTTCTCCTCATGCGTCCCAAGCCTTAACACGTTCAGTGCCCTGTGGTTCCTCACAATCTCCTGGAGGAGTATATTTGCATGCAGAAATTGCGGCCCAGGTATCTGAGGCGTTAGCTGACATTCCCCAGCTTCAGGGGAGACGCAAGAGGAAAATTTGAGAATTAGATAGCAAGGTTTCTGATCTAGTTCAGGCTAACCAAGTTGCTCTTTCTCATATGTCTGAAGAGGAAGATACTTTGGTAGCTTCTGAGGGTGAAATTTCAGATTTAGATAGTATAATTCCTTCTTCTGATGCTGAGTTTGTTTCTTTCAGATTTAAGCTTGATCACCTTCGTGTTTTTGGCTACCCTGGATGACTCCGACACTCCTGTTGTTCTCAACCCTAAAAAATCTAGCAAATTAAATAGATATTTTGATGTTCCCTCCTCTGTGGAGGTGTTTCCTGTGCCAGACCGTGCTACGGAGATCATTGCCTGGGAATGGGAGAAACCTGGAATTCCTTTTTTCCCGTCTCCAGTGTTCAGAAAGATGTTCCCGGTGGCTGACTCCATTAAGGAGTCTTGGCATACGTTGCCCAAGGTGGAAGGGGTGATTTCTACCCTGGCTTAGCGAACTACTATTCCAATTGAGGATAGTTGCTCGTTCAAGGACCCTATGGATAAGAAGCCAGAGGCTTAATTTAAAAATATGTATATTCATCAGGGTCTCCAATGGCAACCAGCGGTGTGTATTGCTACCATGACAAGTGCGGCGGCCTATTGGTTTGACGCCTTGTCTTAGTCTCTTCAAGCAGAGACTCCTTTGGAGGAAATTCAAGATAGGATCAAGGCTCTTAAGTTAGCCAATTCCTTTATTACTGATGCCTCTTTGCAGGTCATCAAGTTGGGATCCAAAATATCTGGTTTTGCAATCTTGGCGCACAGAGCGTTATGCCTGAAGTCTTGGTCAGTGGATGTTTCCTCTAGGTCTAAACTTTTGGCAATTCCTTACAAAGGTAAGACCTTGTTTGGGCCGGGTGTTTTCAGAAATTATTTCAAATATATCACTGGCTGTAAAGGATCGTTTCTGCCACAAGACAAGAAGAATAGGCTGAAAAGACGTCACAGTCATTTTTGTTCCTTTTCGTAACTTCAGAGGTAAATCTTCCCCCTCCTCTGCCAAGCAGGAACAGTCCAAGCCCAGTCTGTCTTGGCACAAGGGGAAGCAATCCAAGGAGCTCGCAGCTGAGTCCAAGTCAGCATGAAGGGTTTTCCCCCGATCCGGGACCGGATCAAGTAGGGGGCAGACTCTCTTAGTTTTCCCAGGCATGGATACGGGATGTTCCAGATCCGTGGGCCGTGGACATAGTATGCCAGGGTTACAAATTAGAATTCAAGACCATTCCTTCCAGAGGCAGGTCTCTCCTCTCAAGATTATCTGCAGACCAAATAAAAAGAGAGGCGTTCTTGAAATGTGTGCAGCACCTTTCCCTTATGGGAGTGATAGTTTCAGTTCCAGTAAAAGAACAGGTTCTAGGGTTCTATTCCAATCTGTTTGTGGTTCCCAAAAAGGAGGGAACTTTCAGACCTATTCTAGATCTAAACAAGTTTCTCAGAGTGCCGTCCTTCAAAATTGAGACTATCCGTTCCATTCTTCCTTTAGTGAAAGAGGGTCCGTTCATCACGACCATAGACCTGAAGGATTGCGTACCTCCATGTTCTCATTCACAGGGATCATCACAGATTTCTAAGATTTACCTTTCTGGACTGACACTTTCAGTTTGTGGCTCTTCCCTTTGGTCTTGCCACAGCTCCCAGAATTTTCTCAAAGGTCCTGAGGGCTCTTTTGGCAGTCATTCAGTCTCTGGGAATTGCTGTGACAATTTCTAGGAACAATTATAGATTCCCTTTCAATGAAGATATTCCTGATGGAAGTAAGAAAAGCAAAGATTCTTTCCTCTTCCCTATCTCTACAGTCTAAGAAGAAAATGGAGAAAGAAAAGCATATACTGTCACACTTTTAGGAGGATAGATAAACAATAAAGTTCTGTGTGTGGATGAGTGATTAAAACATAACTTATAATAAATTGTATAAAATAAAAGTGGACTATGCCATCAAAATAAAAAGTACTTAAAAAGTGTCAACAATAAACACACTGGCTCCTCTTATCATCGATACAGCAGTCAGTCTGTATCGAATGAAACCTTCATAGTATTTAGGTAACAATATTTCCTTCCATATAATCTAGCTGTAAGCTTTCTAACAGTATTAAAAATAGCTGATAGCAAAAGTCTAAACGGATAGTCAACAATAAGAATAAAGGGCCCTAAGGGCTTCTCAATTAGTATGCTCCGTAAGAACAAACACTATATTAAGCTAATATTGAAGCTAGTCTATGTAAATATTGCCTTAAAGGCCAACAAGTGAACTATTGTTTTATACCAGGATAAGAGGAGCAGTGACTGCTGCTGTATCGATGACTGCTGTATCGATGATAAGAGGAGCCAGTGTGTCTATTGTTGACAAGTTTTAAGTACTTTGACACTTAAGTTATCTTTTAATCACCCATCCACACACAGCACTTTATTGTTTATCTATCCACCTACAAGTGTGCAAGTATATGCTTTTATTTCTCTTTTTCCTTCTTGCAATGTTTATGACATTAGCATAAGGCACTGCCCACCTCTAAGTACATAGGTGTCAGAGTGCCAGGAATCAGACTGAGACGAGAAGTGCAAAAAATTATCACACCTTTATTAATAGCAAAAAATAATAAAAAGTCCACAAGTCAAATAACAAGCCAGGAATGAAAACCAGAGCTGGTAGTCAGACGAGCTGAGTCAGGAGCCATAGCGAGTAGTCAGACGAGCCGGAATCTGGAACTAGGAGAACAGCAGAGTCAGGAACAAGCCAGGGATCAGGAACCAGGAGGGACGTCAGACAGCCAGGTAATACACAGGAGCTCTCACAAACAGGTCTGAGACAACTCAAGGGCAAAGCATACTGAACAAAGGCCCTTTAAATAATAAGTGATGACATCACAATTCTGAGACTGCATCCTGTCTCACATGGATGATGTACACCAGTCTGGCCATAAAAGGAAGTGCAGGAAATGAGCAGCATCACACAGTATGCACCAGGGTCAGCAAGAGAGGTGAGAAAAATGGCAGCCAGCAGCACATGGCAAACGAAACAGGAAAAAACCCTGAAAGTACCATCCCTTCAATGACCCCTCCCCCGCGGGACGACAAAAGGCTTATTGGGGAAACAGGCATGGAAGGCACGGAGGAGGGCGGAAGCATGAACATCAGAGGAGGAAACCCATGAATGCTCCTCCGGACGTAGCCCCTCCAGTGAACCAAATACTGTACGTGGCCCCTGGACATACGAGAGTCAATAATGCTGCTGACCTCATACTCCTCATGGTTGTCAACAAAGATAGGACAGGGACGAGGCAACACAGTGGTAAACCGATTACAAACCAATGGTTTCAAGAGGGAGACGGGAAAAACATTGGACATGCGCATTGCCTGAGGAAGGTCAAGAGCGTAGGCCACAGGATTGAATCATCGGAGTATTCAAAAAGGACCAACATTACGGGGAGCCAGTTTATTGGAAGGCACACAAAGATTCAAGTTGCGGGAGGACAGCCAAACTCTCTCACAACCTGGTAGGAAGGCGCGGGCAGACGCCTACAATCAGCCTGGAACTTTTGTTGCTGCATAGAACGATGAAAGCAATCCTGAATCTGCACCCACGTGGAACGGAGTTGCCGGAGATGCTCCTCCAAAGCCGGAATACCCTGAGACAAGAATGAATCGGGCAACAAGGATGGATTGAAACCATTAATTCGCCATGAACGGATATAACTTGGAGGAAGCATTAATAGCACTATTACGAGCAAACTCTGCCCAAGGTAACAGTTCAGACCAATTATTGTGGTGATCTGAGACATAGCAACGGAGGAACTGTTCCAGAGCTTGATTGGACAGTTCCACAGCCCCATTGTATTGAGGGTGATATGCTGAGGAGAAGGAAAGCTGGATCCCCATTTGAGCACAAAAGGAACGCCAAAATCTGGAGACAAACTGGCTACCCCGGTCCGACACTATCTCCTTGGGTAACCCATGTAAATGGAAGACCTCCCGGGCAAAAATTGAAGCAAGCTCCTGAGCGGTAGGCAGCTTTATCAAGGGAATGCAACATTTTAGAAAAACGGTCAACCACCATATGGATGACAGTATTGCCATTGGAAACAGGGACCTCGACAATGAAGTCCATGGAAAGATGTGTCCAAGGACGCTCACCATTAGCAATAGGTTGAAGAAGACCCACAGGGAGACGTCGAAAAGTCTTATTCTGTGCACAAACTGAGCAGGAGGAAACATATGCAGCAACACCAGAACGAAGACCTGGCCACCAGAATTGTCGAGTGACAGACCAAATCATTTGGTTCTTGCCTGGGTGACCTGCGGTTTTAGTTTAGTTGTAAGTGTGCAAAAGTTTAGTTTGAAGATTCTCAGGAACAAAACACTTACCACTAGGTTTCTCAGGAGGTGCATTGGTTTGTGCAGCCAGGATCTCCTCCCCCAAGGGAGAAGTCAAATTTGTACGTATGGTAGCCAAAATATGGTCAGGAGGTATAACAGGAGTAGGTACAGACTCCTCCTTGGACAGAGGCGAAAATTGTCGAGAGAGGGCATCAGCCCTAACATTCTTACTACCAGGCAGGTAGGAGACCACATAATTAAACCGAGACAAAAATAGCGCCCATCTGGCCTGTCGGGGCCACAAACGTTTTGCTTCAGATAAATAAGTTAAATTCTTGTGGTCAGTAAGAATGAGCACTGGCACGCTAGTACCCTCGAGAAGATGCCTCCATTCCTTAAGTGCCAAAATTATGGCCAGTAATTCCCTGTCGCCAATTTCATAATTACACTCCGCTGGAGACAATTTCTTAGAGAAGATACCACACGGATGCAAGGAACCGTCAGGAGTAGGACGTTGAGACAAGAGGGCACCTACTCCAGTCTCAGACGCATCAACCTCAAGAACGAAAGGCAGGACAGGGTTACGATGAGCCAGAACTGGAGTGGCAGCAAAGACAGTCTTAAGACTATCAAAGGCCTTAATGGCAGTAGGTGACTAATGGAGTGGATCATTCTCTTTACAGGTCATGTCTGTGATAGGTTTGACCAAGGAAGAAAAGTTTTTAATAAACTTTCTATAGTAATTGGCGAACTCCAAAAAACGTTGAATAGACCGAAGACCAACTGGGCGAGGCCACTGCAGATAACTTGTCAGGATCCATGGAAAACCCTGCAACGGAGATAACATAACCTAGGAAGGTTACTTGAGTCTGATGGAACTCACATTTCTCAAGTTTACAAAACAGGCCGTTCTTACGTAGTCTCTGAAGAACCCGTGTAACATCAGAACGATGAGCCTCAAGTGTGGGTGACTGTATGAGGCGGGGGTGGCGCCTCGTCCAGCCGCGGCGCGAGCCCAGCCCCGCTTCGCGCCCCGGCCCAGCCCTTAGAGCCAATCCTTATCCCGAAGTTACGGATCCGACTTGCCGACTTCCCTTACCTACGTTGCTCTAACACGCCAGAGGCTGTTTACCTTGGAGACCTGCTGCGAATATGGGTACGGCCCAGCGCAAGATTTACACCCTCTCCCCCGGATTTTCAAGGGCCACCGAGAGCTCGCCGGAACCATGACACTTTCCAAGGCGCGGGCCCCTCTCTCGGGGCAAACCCGTTCCAGGGCGCCCTGCACTTCACGAAGAAAAGAGAACTCCCCCGGGGCTCCCGACGGCTTCTCCGGGATCGGTCGCGAAGCCGCACTGGGCGCCGCGGAGGGCGTCCGTCTCCGCTGCTCCGGGTTCGGGGATTTGAACCTGACTCCCTTTTGATCGGCCGAGGGCGACGGAGGCCATCGCCCGTCCCTTCCGGACGGCGCTCGCCTATATCTCAGGACCGACTGACCCATGTTCAACTGCTGTTCACATGGAACCCTTCTCCACTTCGGCCTTCAAAGTTCTCGTTTGAATATTTGCTACTACCACCAAAATCTGCACCCGCGGCGGCTCCACCCAGGCCCTCGTCGTCTAAGTACACCACAACACACTGTTGCAACATATCTCGTAGGACATCATTAATAAATTCCTGAAAAACAGCAGGAGCATTACATAGGCCAAAGGGGCATTACAAGATACTCATAATGCCCGCTCCTGGTGTTAAATGCTGTTTTCCATTCGTGGCCCTCCTTAATCCTAACGAGATTGTACGCTCCTCTCAAATCAAGTTTAGTAAAGACCATAGCTCCCTTGAGGCGGTCAAAGAGTTCTGTAATAAGCGGAATAGGGTAAGCATTCTTAATGGTAAGACGATTAAGACCCCTATAATCGATACATGGTCTTAACTCGCCACCCTTTTTCTTCACAAAGAAGAAGCCAGCCCCTGCAGGAGAGCAGGATTTGCGGATGATCCCCCGCGACAGAGCATCGGCAACATACTCCTCCATAGCACAATTCTCTGCAACAGACAGAGGGTACACCCGGCCCCGAGGAGGAATGGCTCCGGGTTGCAGGTCTATGGCACAATCGTAAGACTGGTGTGGAGGCAACGTACCGGCACACACCTTGTCAAACACGTCTAGGAACTCTCGATACTCCTCTGGCAATTGAGATACCGAAGAAGTGCACAAGACTTTAACTGGTTTCCGAAAACAAGTGGAAATACATTGCAGGGACCACAACAAAATTTCGGACCTGCGCCAGTCGAGACTGGGATTGTGCTTTTGGAGCCAGGGATAACCCAAAACAACCGGAAAATGTGGAGAGTTTATCACTTGGAACTGGAGGGTTTCAAAATGGAGAGCCCCAACAGCCATGGACAACGGAGCAGTTTCGTGAGTAACGAGTGCGGGCTGAAGGGGCCTGCCATTAATGGCCTCAATAGCAAGCGGAACGGACCGAAGCAAAACAGGAATGGAGTGCTTTGATACAAAAGCACTGTCAATGAAATAGCCCACAGCACCAGAGTCAACAAGCGGTTCCGGGGACGAGGATAAACCACCCAAGGTCTGCCCCCGACAGGACCTTAACCCACAATAGAGGCAGAGCCCCTCCATCCTCTTAAAGGCCCTCTCCGCCGCGGAGAGACGCGTGAATCCCAGCTGCATCAGCTCAGCAGTACCTGGTGAATCGGGACCAGGAGGCATGGGAGGAGAGGGAGGCATGGGTGGGAACGAACACGTAGGAGACAACAGAACAGAAAGAGGGCCTCTCTCTGAGTTTGATGTCAATTAGGATAAAAAAAGACACCAATGCCTCGAGATCCTCTGGTAAATCTCTTGCAGCAACTTCGTCTTTAATCGCATCAGAGAGCCCATGAAAGAAGGCGGCAACAAGGGCTTCATTGTTCCAACCTACCTCTGCGGCAATCGTAAGGAACTCAATAGCATACTGAGCAACAGATCTTGTACCTTGCTGAATGGACATGAGTCGTTTAGCAGCAGAGGAGGAGCAAGCCGGAACATCAAATACCATTCGAAAGGAGGCCACAAATTCAGGGTAATTTGAAATCACAGGTTTATTAGTCTCCCACAAGGGATTAGCCCAGGCAAGAGCTGTGTCAGAGAGTAACGAGATGAGAAATCCCACCTTAGCTCTGTCAGAGGGAAACGCCTGAGGTAACATCTCAAAGTAAATGCCCACCTGGTTCAAAAACCCTCTGCACTGAATAGGATCGCCTCCATATCGCTGAGGTAGAGGTGCAGAACCTGACATGCTCCTGGTAGGCATAGGTGCAGCAGTGGTAACAGGAGCAGCCATAACTTGCAGGACACTTTGGTCCAAATGTGCAGTGCGAGTCAGCAGGGTTTGCATGGCTAGTGCAAATTGATCCAAGCGGTGATCCTGTTCATCCATCCTGGAAATAATGGCAGGTAAAGGTGGATTATTAGCACCATCAGGATTCATGGCCTTTGTGTAAGTCACCATAGTCAGGAAGAGAGGTGAGTAAAATGGCTGCCAGCAGCACATGGCAAACACAACAGGGAAAAAACCCTCACACCTAAACCACCGGGATTGATAACTTTGAGACCTGCACCGGCCGGGTGGTCATCGGATCAGAGAAACAAACGCTGCAGGCTGTGGCCTCCTGAGATAGTGGGCGCGGGAGCTATTTTTGATAGTCCGCTTCATCAGAGCCGTTGCTGCGAGGTACGTCCTAGTTGGTGACACAGCACTGAGTTTCCCACCAGTAAGAGACACGAAACACAGACTGCCTAAATGAGAAGGTGAGGTAAACTTAAGTTGCTAAAGAGTTGCTTCTGTTCTACGCCACCAACCTCTGTTGGGTGATATAGTCACTTAAAGTTACCCACATTAGCCGCCATTATAAGTTGAAGTAATAGGCAACCAGTTTAAGCCCTAAGTGAGGGGTGCTATATGGCCTGCACCTGTATCAGTAGCTTCTCCTGTAGGCTGGGTGATTAATTTGTTGAAATGAACGGCCAACAGTGCAGGATGGGTGCATAATTACCATCTGGTCTTATATGGCCAGGGGAACATAAAGGGATCTTGTTCCATAGAGGAGAACTCTTGGTCAGACATAATACCATATAAGTCGAGGATACTCCTGCCCAGGCCCTTCCTTGCATGCCCTACATTTGAACATCCCACCTGGCTTTCTGTGATAATAGGTGTGCATAAGGGTGAAGGGAGAAAGGATAGGAGGAAGACATTTTTCTTTTTTCTTGTTGGTCTATCATCATGCCCCAAGGCGCAAAGATAAAAACTATAGGTGCCTCAGAATACAAAAAATCAGTGGCAGATCATTTCAAAGCCAAAGCTATTACAGATATGCAGGCTGATAGTCAGGACTCCCTCACATTCTCTGAGACTAGGGACGGTTCTCCAGCTCAGGAATCCCACTCCCAATCGGATGGAAGCAATGGCCACAGACATAGTCTCCACCTTGACATTGAGACTTAACGCTCTTCAAGAATCTCTAACCAAAGCTATTAAAGGATCAGAGGCTGAGTTGAGAAAAGACATAAATGCAATTAGCGAGAGAATAGAAACACTTGAGAGAAAACAGGAAGACCTCGCTATTGAACAAGTGAACCTTAACCATTCTCATGCCTTGGTGGACATGATTGACTCCATGGAGGCAAAAATGGCTGACATGGAAGATCGATCGCGCTGAAACAATCTAAGGTTTAGGGGTATCCCTAAAAATGTCCCCCCGGCAGGATTCAAAGTGTTTCTTACAGAACTTTGCAAGCAGCTCAAAACACCTAAGTACCCAAATGAAGCTTTAATAGACAGAGTTCACAGACTCCCTAGGGGGAGGGATATCCCACCAGAGAAGCCGAGGGATGTTATTGCTAGATTCCACTTTTAAAGGCAATGTTTCTGAAACCCTCTCTCCCAGACACATTTCTCAATGTTCAGATCTTCCTGGACTTGTCTCAATTCACTATACAAAACCGAAGCACCTTCCGTGATGTAGCAAAATCTCTCAGGCAGCAGGGCCTGAAATATAGATGGGGATATCCAACAAAGCTCCTGTTCCAAGGATGGTTGTCTCTACATAGCGGACACCCCCTCCAAAGACCAACAGCTACTGCAAGACAGGGTTTCTGACAGCAGTTCTCTGCTGCGGCGGGCAACTTTCAACCCAACTGAGTAGGCTCATTCGAGCTCAACTTCCTCTACTTTGACACCACTAGCTAATGAGTGGAGGCCGTTGCCGCCGAGACTTTCCTCAGCTAAACGACAAAACTTTGAGCTTGACTCACCCAGGAAAGGACTGGCGGAAAGATGCTTGTCCCCAGATGACTGATAAGTTTCCTTTTTCTTATTCCACCCATTACTGCTAGTTTCTGTTTGAGATCTTCCCACGGATCCACAAAAGAGGTATCCCGCTTTGCTATGAGTGGGTTCTGTGGACTTGGACTAAAGTACTGAAACTTTTATGTTTACTTGGGGTCCACGACCAGCCTCAATTGCTTTGATGTTAGGTTTATTTGTGGGTACATAATAATGATTTCTGTATTGTTTATGTATGTCACAAAACGTTCATATGTTTGTTTATTATGTTAAAGGGACACTGAACCCAAATTTTTTTCTTTCGTGATTCAGATAGAGCATGCAATTTTAAGCAACTTTCTAATTTACTCCTATTATCAATTTTTCTTCGATCTCTTGCTATCTTTATTTGCATCTAAGTTATTTTTTTGGTTCAGCACTTATTTATTGGTCGGTTAAATCAATCCATCAATCAGCAAGAATAACCCAGGTTGTTCACCAAAAATGGGCCGGCATCTAAACTTACATTCTTGCTTTTTCAATTAAAGATACCAAGAGAATGAAGAAAATTTGATAATAGGAGTAAATTAGAAAGTTGCTTAAAATTGCATGCTCTATCTGAATCCCGAAAGAATTTTTTTTGGGTTCAATGTCCCTTTAAAGCGTAATATCTGTAACATTAATTATCAGTGTTGGAGTTTCCCCAGCCCATTTCCCCAAGGCTTAAGCCATTTTCTAAGCCGGGTTACTCCCAGTGATATAGGTAGGATTTTCTCAACAACATAGGCTTTCATCTGAGGGCTCCATAGTATATAGAAAGTATTCCTAAATAAGTACCCTTACCATAACCTAGTTTTGGCATCACTTACCTGGCCCTAAGACCATGAAGAAGTTAACAATTTATACAGAAGGGTTTATCCTGATAGTAAAGTGGGCATATAATAATCACCTATATATAGTTTATGTTTGCCACAAAAGGTTCACATGCTGGTCTATCATGTTCAAAGGGAGTAATCGTAACATGAGTGTGTGAATAGAAGAGTTTCCCAGCCTAATTACCTAAGGTTTACATCACTTGCTAAGTTGGGCTAGTCCCAGTGACAAATGCAGGACTCCCTCAAGAATCAAGGTTTACCGTTGAGGGCTTCATGTTACAGGGAAAGCACCCTTTAGTTAGAGCCCCTATTATGACCAATCTTTTGCACCACTTACCTGAGCATAAGCCCATGAAGAAGCTATCATTTAATACATACATAAGGGAATTCCTCTATAGTAAAGACCCATAATCGCTACGGTTTAAGGGGTATGAGATTGGTTTAATAATATTTTACAAACAGGGACATTAAAAAAAAGATCATCTTCCCCTCTCCACTGGGCTGTTCCCCATAATTGAGACACTGGTGCCTAGAAAGCAAATATTTACAAGGTCGCGAGGGGCTGGTAATTGTTCTTTTTCCTGTTTGTTTTAATAGGTTGCAGCAGGTTGTCTGCCAGACTATGTTAATGCAGACTCACATGTGGTTTGTTTAAATGTTATGTTGTTAGAATACTATTTTTATTTCAAGAATGACCTTCTCATCAATGGTTACAGTTTGGCATACAGTTTTGTACATTCTGTCGCCTATCATAGGCCCCGATCCATTGTGGGTCATGTATATTAGGTCGCCATAAGCATTATCCTGACAGTAACTTTCTAAAGAATTAGCCATAGCCCTCCAACCCACCCAAAGTTAAGTATCCCGTAACATGTTGTTCCTACATCCTTGGGACTTAAAATAGTACAAGACATATAGACTGAAAGTTATATCTTAGACAACTATACTTAGAGTTACGATTTACCCTATAATCACATAGGGACTATAACCTTGGTCGCTGTTTGTTTTCACTGTTCTCCATCTCATACTATTAATTGACAGATAAGTACAAGATACATTAATTGTTTTAGGATGTATTATACACCCTGAACTCTCACCCTTATTAAGGTTCCCCTGGCCGCGTGGCCACTCCGCTACATTTGTGAAATTAAAGTAAAGGGAGGAAGCGATAGAATAGGAAGTAAAAATAAGACAGTAGAATAATTAATCTGCTTCTATCAATCCCCCCCCCCCCCGTTACCACGGTTTACTCAGTAAACAACAGAACACAGATTTACTGAAATTACCCCACTTGTTCCAGATTGCTAACGTGCTATATTACTGCTTTAGTGCTCGCAGCACTTTTACTAATACCGCCTGGGTGTTAAGGCTCTAGACTTCCCTTCCCCTTTTTTTTTTCTCTTCTTCCTCTTACCTCCTGTACCCTACCACACGGACATCCCCGATGGCCGCTTTAAATTTCACAACACTAAACACCAAGGGTCTAAACTCCTCAACTAAACGGAGTATACTCCAAAACTATCTAAAATCCTTACATACAGATGTAGCTTATATCCAGGAAACCCATTGGATAGCAGACAACACTCCCACCCAGAAATTTACACATTATCCTGTAATTTATAGTTCCTCTTTTTATGAAAAGAGTAAGGGCGTCTCCATACTGATAAGTAGGCAGGTGGCGTTCCACCCAATACACTTGGAACAAGACCCGGAGGGGCGTTTCCTAATCTTAATTTGCAGGTTAAACAATCACCTCTACACACTTGTGAACATTTATCAGGGTCAGTTGCCATTCCTCCGGAAAATATTTAACTTGGTAGATCGCCTGCGGCAGGTTATGGTAGTGCTAGGGGGCGATTTCAACCTAGTTTGGGATCCCCAGATGGACAAAAAACTCCCCCAGGCAAAATATTAGACTCCTCCTTCTTAGCCACAGCCCCCAAACTTAGAAAACTGATTTATCAATATTCTCTGTATGATGTCTGGAGGTCGTGCCATCCTGATGCCAGGGATTTCTCATATTTTTCTCCACCACACCGGTCCTATTCGAGACTGGATTATTTTTTATAGACTCTTAATAGGGTATCATCCGCTAAGATATCTGTATGTGCCTGGTCTGATCATGATGCGGTCACTTTCTCGCTGGGAGAGAGAGGTCCCCCCTCAGCGAGACTGACGTTGAAACTCCTACCATGTTTATGGGAGGCCCTAACTTTTAAACATGACATTGTAGAGAAAATTTAGGAATTCCTCTTAACCAACCCTATTTGACAAACCTATCATCAAATTAGATGGGCTGCTTTGAAATCCTTTTTAAGAGGCTATTGTAGGCAGGGCTGCAGCTTTTCAAAAAGCAAGAGGCCCTCCACTGGGGAAATTAGCCTGTGAACACCGGTCCAAAGAAAAGCTTAATAAGCTATCCCCTACACAGGACTTATCTAAAGATATAGCCCAGCTTCAAAGTCAAATGAAAGATCTCAAGGTTCAGAGAATTCAGTCTGCTCTACCAAAGTTTAAATAGCTTATGTATTATAAAAGCAACAAGGCAGACTCACTTTTAGCGAGAAAACTTCGGAATCAGACGGCGATATCCCGCATCCCCTACATTGATCATAACTGACAGAGAGCTGTAGCACCATCTGACATAGGTAAGGCCTTTTCAGACTTCTATGACAAGTTATATAACATTGCTCAGCATGAACGACCTAAGGAGGCTCCGGTTTCCGAGATAGCAGATTTTCTGCAGAGTCTGAAGCTACCTTCCCTTACTGAAGACGCTAAAAATAGAATGCTTGCCTCATTTACCTTAAGTGAAATCAAAGGGGCGATAAAACAACTACAAAATAACAAAGCCCCAGGACCTGACGGCTTCCCCTGCTCTTTCTATAAGAAACTAGACTATTTATTGTTCAATGAAATTAAGACAGAAGGCCATATTTTAAGAGAAAATGTAGAGGCTTCTATCATAGCTATTCTGAAGCCGGATAAAGAACTGTTACTCTGTGGCAATTACAGACCAATTTCGCTAATTAAAGTTGATACCAAATTGTACTCAAAACTGATCGCGGATAGACTAGTCCACATATTACCCTCCCTGATTAACGTTCAGGTGGGTTTCACCAAGGAATGGCAAGGTCCTGACAATACTAGGCGACTTCTCACGGTCTTCTCGAAGGCTAAAGCCGGGGGGTTGCCCGTCTTGGCCCTGTCACTAGATGCTGAAAAGGCATTTGACAGGGTCTGATGGGACTACCTCTGGGAGGTGCTGAAGTCATTTGGGTTCTCAGAACCAGTTATTTTGTCGATTAAGGTTCTTTACTCTTCCCCATATGCAAGGGTCAGAGGCACAGGCTTCTGCTCTCCAACTATATCCAATGGCACAAGACAGGGGTTCCCCCTTTAACCTCTGATATTTGCTTTGGCGATGGAGCCTTTTGCCCAAGCAGCCCGCAACTTGATGTCAATTGCAGGGGGTACCTTTTGACAGCCATGAGGAAAGAATAGTACTTTTTGCAGACAATGTCACCCTCTTACTGACTGACCCAGTCACTTCCATAGACTCAGTCTTTAAGCTGATTGATCGATACGGCAGATACAGTTATTATAAAGTCAGTCCTTCCAAAACTGAGGTTTATCTAATCAATTCCAACCCGACCCCCAGTACAAGGAGTTACAAGAATGTTACAAATTGAACTGGTCTCGGGATAACTTGACACACCTCGGTATTAAGTTAAGCATAGATAGCAAAGTTACTCTAAAACTTAACTTCGACACACTTATAAGTGAAATTAAATCTCTTACAACGAAATGGGATTATAGGGAGATTTCCTGGCTCGGTAGAATAGCCACCATTAAAATGTCTCTGCTACTAAAAGTTCTTTATATTTTCCGGTGTCTCCCTCTGAATGTGCCACATAATACTTTGCAATCGATACATCAACTATTTTTGAGATATGTGTGGAATAAGAAAACTCAGAGGGTCGCACATAAGATCCTTCAGAGACATGTCACAAGGGGGGGAATTATTTCCCTAACGTGTTCCTATACTACAAGGCAGCCAGACTGACTCATATAGCAGCCTGGGGTCAGAGAGAAGAAAGACCAGGCTGGTATAGGCTGGAAGAACTAGCTTTACCGGATGGACTAGCCTTAGATCAGGTCATATGTGTCCCTAGACATAAATCTCTAACCAAGCTTTTTAATAACCCTATAGTTAAACAAAACATAGCTATATGGCACGATTTTAGACATTGCAGTGAAATTGCTCCTCATCCTTCCCCAGTTCAACATCTAAATGGCCTGCTTTGGGGCTTTACAAACATACATACAGATTACTGGAGGGGGCTTAATATTGTTTGGTTTACATACCTATACGTAAATAACAAGCTACTCACAGTGCACAAATTTCCCAACTCCAGGAAAGTAACCCTCCTTGGCTCCAATTCGAGGCAGGCAGAATCCTTAGTTTACTTAAGTTATGGAGTTTCCAAAAGTATGGCCTGAGGGACCTCACTAAGTGAGAGGAACGGTGGGTTGGTGGGAGGGGTCTGAGACGGCCACTATTATTGCATTACAAAGCCTTATTGAATGAACATTCCACAGATATCCCTTGGCAGATCAAAGCGTGGTCACAGGAACTAGATATTATACTACACAAATGGGACATTCTTAGGGCACTTGTGCTCACCAAAAAAACACTACACTGTGTAACTGTATTTGAAGTATACATTAAAATTTTACTGAAGTGGCACAGAACACCTATGAGACTTTCTAAAATGTTCCATTCAGTTTCTTCGCAATGTTGGAGACAATGTAGGCAACAAGGTACGGATATCCACATATGGTGGACGTGTCCGAAACTAACATTGCTGTGGAAGGAGGTAGAATCACTACTACATTCTCTCAATATACACATAACACTCTCCCCCCAAGTAGCCCTATTCCATATTCTTGAGGAAAAACTCCCTGTCCCCACAAAGAAAATGGTAGTATATGCAATGGCAGCTGTCAAGCTCTGCATAGCCGGAGCCTGCAAACAATCTGAACCTCCCTCTATCGCAGCAGCCCGCAATTTAATAAATTACTTCGCTAATGTGGAAAGACATGTACATAGGATGCAGGACTTCATGGACCTCTACTGGACATTCTGGAGTGACTGGCTCCAATTATAACACAAACACCTCCCCCCTCTCTCTCTTTACCTCCTATCTCTCCTCTTTTCTCCAACATTGGTGTGTCCGGTCCACGGCGTCATCCTTACTTGTGGGATATTCTCTTCCCCAACAGGAAATGGCAAAGAGTCCCAGCAAAGCTGGTCACATGATCCCTCCTAGGCTCCGCCCACCCCAGTCATTCTCTTTGCCGTTGCACAGGCAACATCTCCACGGAGATGGTTAAGAGTTTTTTGGTGTTTAAATGTAGTTTTTATTCTTCTATCAAGTGTTTGTTATTTTAAAATAGTGCTGGTATGTACTATTTACTCTGAAACAGAAAAGGATGAAGATTTCTGTTTGTAAGAGGAAGATGATTTTAGCAGACAGTAACTAAAATCGGTTGCTGTTTCCACATAGGACTGTTGAGATGAAGTAACTTCAGTTGGGGGAAACAGTTAGCAGACTTTTCTGCTTAAGGTATGACTAGCCATATTTCTAACAAGACTGTGTAATGCTGGAAGGCTGTCATTTCCCCTCATGGGGACCGGTAAGCCATTTTCTTATTCAAAAACAAACAGAATATAGGGCTTATTATGGGCTAAAAAACTGGTAGACATTTTTATGGGCTAAATCGATTGCTTTATTTGTGCATATTATTCAAATTTAGGCTAACAATTGACATTTATAATCTTGGGGAACTTTTATAAAACGGCAGGCACTGTATTGGACACCTTTTTCAGTCAGGGGGCCTTTCTAGTCATAGACTGAGCCTCATTTTCGCGCCATTAATGCGCAGTTGTTTTTTGAGAACAGGGCATGCAGATGCATGTGTGTGGATCTAAGAATCTCTGAAAAAGCTTTTAGAAGGCGTCATTTGGTATCGTATTCCCCTCAGGGCTTGGTTGGGTCTTAGCAAAGACTGTATCTGGGACTGTATAGGGGTTAAATTGAAAAACGGCTCCGGTTCCGTTATTTTAAGGGTTAAAGCTCTGAAATTTGGTGTGCAATACTTTTAAGGCTTTAAGACACTGTGGTGAAGATTTGGTAATTTTTGAACAATTCCTTCATACTTTTTCACATATTCAGTAATAAAGTGTTTTCTGTTTGAAATTTAAAGTGACAGTAACGGTTTTATTTTAAAACGTTTTTTTGTGCATTGTTGACAAGTTTAAGCCTGTTTAACATGTCTATACCTTCAGATAAGCTATGTTCTATACAATGTGTCTCCCCATTTAAATTTATGTGATAATTGTGCCGTAGCGTCCAAACAAAGTAAGGACAGTACTGCCACAAATAATGATATTGCCCAAGATGATTCCTCAAATGAGGGGAGTAAACATGATACTACATCATCTCCTACTGTGTCTACACCAGTTTTGCCCATGCAGGAGGCCCCTAGTACATCTAGTGCGCCAATACTTATTACCATGCAACAATTAACGGCTGTAATGGATAACTCCATAGCAAATCTTTTATCCAAAATGCCTACTTATCAGAGAAAGCGTGATTGCTCTGTTTTAAACACTGAAGAGCAAGAGGACGCTGATGATAATTGTTCTGTCATACCCTCACACCAATCTGAAGGGGCCATGAGGGAGGTTTTGTCTGAGGGAGAAATTTCAGATTCAGGAAAAATTTCTCATCAAGCTGAACCTGATGTTGTGACATTTAAATTTAAATTAGAACATCTCCGCGCACTGCTTAAGGAGGTGTTATCTACTCTGGATGATTGTGACAATTTGGTCATTCCAGAGAAATTATGCAAGATGGACAGGTTCCTAGAGGTTCCGGTGTCCCCCGACGCTTTTCCTATACCCAAGCGGGTGGCGGACATAGTAAATAAAGAGTGGGAAAAGCCCGGCATACCTTTTGTTCCTCCCCCTATATTTAAGAAATTATTTCCTATGGTCGACTCCAGAAAGGACTTATGGCAGACAGTCCCCAAGGTCGAGGGGGCAGTTTCTACTCTAAACAAACGCACTACTATTCCTATCGAAGATAGTTGTGCTTTCAAAGATCCTATGGATAAAAAATTGGAAGGTTTGTTTAAAAAGATTTTTGTACAGCAAGGCTACCTTCTTCAACCAATTTCATGCATTGTTCCTGTCACTACGGCAGCGTGGTTCTGGTTCGAGGAACTAGAAAAGTCGCTCAGTAGAGAAACTCCATATGAGGAGGTTATGGACAGAGTTCACGCACTTAAATTGGCTAACTCTTTTATTTTAGATGCCGCTTTGCAATTAGCAAAATTAGCGGCGAAAAATTCAGGGTTTGCTATTGTGGCGCGCAGAGCGCTTTGGCTAAAGTCTTGGTCAGCGGATGTGTCATCCAAGACAAAATTACTTAACATTCCTTTCAAAGGTAAAACTTTATTTGGACCAGATTTGAAAGAGATTATTTCAGACATCACTGGGGGAAAGGGCCACGCCCTTCCACAGGATAGGTCTTTTAAGGCTAAAAATAAGCCTAATTTTCGTCCCTTTCGCAGAAATGGACCAGCCTCTAATTCTGCATCCTCTAAGCAAGAGGGTAATGCCTCACAACCCAAACCAGCCTGGAAACCAATGCAAGGCTGGAACAAAGGTAAGCAGGCCAAGAAGCCTGCCACTGCTAACAAGACAGCATGAAGGAGTAGCCCCCGATCCGGGACCGGATCTGGTGGGGGGCAGACTCTCTCTCTTTGCTCAGGCTTGGGCAAGAGATGTTCAGGATCCTTGGGCGCTAGAAATAGTTTCTCAAGGTTATCTCCTGGAATTCAAGGAACTACCCCCAAGGGGAAGGTTCCACAAGTCTCACTTATCCTCAAACCAAATAAAGAGACAGGCATTCTTACATTGTGTAGAAGACCTGTTAAAGATGGGAGTGATACACCCAGTTCCAATAAAGGAACAAGGAATGGGATTTTATTCCAATCTGTTTGTAGTTCCCAAAAAAGAGGGAACGTTCAGACCAATTTTGGATTTGAAGATCCTAAACAAATTTCTCAGGGTACCATCGTTCAAAATGGAAACTATTCGAACGATTCTACCCACCATCCAGGAAAGTCAATTTATGACTACCGTGGATCTAAAGGATGCGTACCTACATATCCCTATCCACAAGGAACATCATCAGTTCCTAAGGTTCGCTTTTCTGGACAAACATTACCAGTTTGTGGCTCTTCCATTCGGATTAGCCACTGCTCCAAGGATTTTCACAAAGGTGCTAGGGTCCCTTCTAGCGGTTCTAAGACCAAGGGGCATTGCAGTAGTACCTTACTTGGACGACATTCTAATACAAGCGTCGTCCCTGTCAAAGGCAAAGGCTCATACGGACATCGTTCTAGCCTTTCTCACATCTCACGGATGGAAAGTGAACAAAGAAAAGAGTTCTCTGTCCCCGTCAACAAGAGTTCCCTTCTTGGGAACAATAATAGATTCCTTAGAAATGAGGATTTTTCTGACAGATGTCAGAAAATCAAAACTTCTAAGCTCTTGTCAAGTGCTTCATTCTGTTCCTCGTCCTTCCATAGCGCAGTGCATGGAAGTAATAGGATTGATGGTTGCAACAATGGACATAGTTCTTTTTGCACGAATTCATCTAAGACCATTACAACTGTGCATGCTCAAACAGTGGAATGGGGATTATACAGACTTGTCTCCAATGATTCAAGTAGATCAAAAGACCAGAGATTCACTCCGTTGGTGGCTGACCCTGGACCATCTGTCCCAGGGAATGAGCTTCCGCAGGCCAGAGTGGGTCATTGTCACGACCGACGCCAGTCTAGTGGGCTGGGGTGCGGTCTGGGAATCCCTGAAATCTCAGGGTCTATGGTCTCGGGAAGAGTCTCTTCTCCCGATAAACATTCCTGAACTGAGAGCGATATTCAATGCTCTCAGAGCTTGGCCTCAACTAGCAAAGGCCAAATTCATAAGGTTCCAATCAGACAACATGACGACTGTAGCTTATATCAATCATCAAGGGGGAACAAAGAGTTCCCTAGCGATGAAAGAAGTGACCAAAATAATTCAATGGGCGGAGGATCACTCCTGCCACTTGTCTGCGATCCACATCCCAGGAGTGGAAAATTGGGAAGCGGATTTTCTGAGTCGTCAGACATTTCATCCGGGGGAGTGGGAACTCCATCCGGAAATCTTTGCCCAAATAACTCAATTATGGGGCATTCCAGACATGGATCTGATGGCGTCTCGTCAGAACTTCAAGGTTCCTTGCTACGGGTCCAGATCCAGGGATCCCAAGGCGACTCTAGTAGATGCACTAGTAGCACCTTGGACTTTCAACCTAGCTTACGTATTCCCACCGTTTCCTCTCATTCCCAGGCTGGTAGCCAGGATCAATCAGGAGAGGGCCTCGGTGATCTTGATAGCTCCTGCGTGGCCACGCAGGACTTGGTATGCAGACCTGGTGAATATGTCATCGGCTCCACCATGGAAGCTACCTTTGAGACAGGACCTTCTTGTTCAAGGTCCATTCGAACACCCAAATCTGGTCTCCCTCCAACTGACGGCTTGGAGATTGAACGCTTGATTCTATCAAAGCATGGGTTTTCAGATTCGGTGATAGATACTCTGGTTCAGGCCAGAAAACCTGTAACTAGAAAAATTTACCATAAAATATGGAAAAAATATATCTGTTGGTGTGAATCCAAAGGATTCCCATGGAATAAGATAAAAATTCCTAAGATTCTCTCCTTTCTTCAAGAAGGTTTGGAGAAAGGATTATCTGCAAGTTCCCTAAAGGGACAGATCTCTGCTTTATCTGTCTTACTACACAAAAGACTGGCAGCTGTGCCAGACGTTCAAGCATTTGTTCAGGCTCTGGTTAGGATCAAGCCTGTTTACAGACCTTTGACTCCTCCCTGGAGTCTAAATCTAGTTCTTTCAGTTCTTCAAGGGGTTCCGTTTGAACCCTTACATTCCATAGATATTAAGTTACTATCTTGGAAAGTTTTGTTTTTGGTTGCAATTTCTTCTGCTAGAAGAATTTCAGAGTTATCTGCTCTGCAGTGTTCTCCTCCTTATCTGGTGTTCCATGCAGATAAGGGGGTTTTGCGTACTAAGCCTGGTTTTCTTCCTAAAGTTGTTTCTAACAAAAATATTAACCAGGAGATAGTTGTACCTTCTTTGTGTCCGAATCCAGTTTCAAAGAAGGAACGTTTGTTACACAATTTGGACGTTGTCCGTGCTCTAAAGTTCTATTTAGAGGCTACTAAAGATTTCAGACAAACATCTTCCTTGTTTGTTGTTTATTCTGGTAAAAGGAGAGGTCAAAAAGCGACTTCTACCTCTCTTTCCTTTTGGCTTAAAAGCATCATCCGATTGGCTTATGAGACTGCCGGACGGCAGCCTCCTGAAAGAATCACAGCTCACTCCACTAGGGCTGTGGCTTCCACATGGGCCTTCAAGAACGAGGCTTCTGTTAACCAGATATGTAAGGCAGCGACTTGGTCTTCACTGCACACTTTTGCCAAATTTTACAAATTTGATACTTTTGCTTCTTCGGAGGCTATTTTTGGGAGAAAGGTTTTGCAAGCTGTGGTTCCTTCCGTTTAGGTGACCTGATTTGCTCCCTCCCTTCATCCGTGTCCTAAAGCTTTGGTATTGGTTCCCACAAGTAAGGATGACGCCGTGGACCGGACACACCAATGTTGGAGAAAACAGAATTTATGCTTACCTGATAAATTACTTTCTCCAACGGTGTGTCCGGTCCACGGCCCCGCCCTGGTTTTTTAATCAGGTCTGATGAATTATTTTCTCTAACTACAGTCACCACGGTATCATATGGTTTCTCCTATATATATTTCCTCCTGTCCGTCGGTCGAATGACTGGGGTGGGCGAAGCCTAGGAGGGATCATGTGACCAGACATATCTGGGACTCTAAATTTATCCAACTGAAAGAGAAGCACTGGTACGGCTAATAGATATGCCTCTCCGGCATACACTCCACCTAATCTTAGCCTGTATCACCTACCTTACAACAACAACGACTTGACTATAGTTATGTACATACATTCCCCCACCCAGACCTTAAAAGACAAAATGTTAATTGAGGTCCTGATTAAAAGTTGACAATTTGAATATGTGATGGATGCATTATTGTCTTATGTATGTTTATGTATGACTTTCTGCTTGCATCTGTCCTCACATGATGTTTAATGTGTTATTTTTACCATTTGTGTACTGTAACCATTTTACCTCCAAAAAAAAATGTAAAAAAATAAATAAATAATAAATTGTAATTTTCACCCAGCTATATCCTATCAAGACATTAATCCACTAGAATGAATACATTAGAATACATTAAGTTCCCTTTACCTACATCATATATCAAAACTCAAAATAACCTACAAAAATAAGGCACAATGAAAAGCTTTAAAGACACATTTGCAGACACTTTTTATTTGCAAAAGCAAGGTACAGCCATGGGCTCCAACGTCACCCTGGCATATGCCAATATTTTCATGGACAGCTTTGAGGAACACATGTTTATACTCATGTTTGTTCTCTATGGCGCCTCCTGGTGAAGTTCCATAGATTATATTTTTTGGAGTGTTGCTGGGCGGCGTTGGTAGTTTCATGGAATTTGTGGAAGATCTAAATATTTCTGCCATGGGTTTGAAATTTACATTAACAATGAGTGGACATCCTGTAAATGTAGAAAATCCTCTAATAAATTTTGACTGAATCTGGACGGGACATTGCTAAACTGAGGATAGCTTTTCAGGATCCATTTCAAAATTATGGGGTGTTATAGAAATGGCATTTTGGTCTTATGAAAGAGACACTTTTCCAATTTGGAGTAGAGTCGATACTTTCTTAGTAGTTGGAGCACAGAATATCATCTAGGTAGACTATCACAAACTTATTGATATGATCTTGAAAAATATAATTCACAAAGTGCTGAAGTTTTGCTTGGGCATTGCACAGGCCAAAGGTCATGACCATATACTCATAATGAGAAATTCTAAAATATGGGAGACAGCACCAAGTCATTGATTACCAGGCAGAGTTAGGAATCAACCACTTGCACAATTACAAATAGAAAGAATACCTCCAGCCTTGGTTAAATTTAAAAAGGGATTTTTATTTCACTTGCATGGTCCAATGTACAAAACAAAAAAGGGACAATGTTTCGGACCTATACCAGGTTCTTAGTCAGGTCTACACATATGCACAAAAAGCTATCTTTTTTTACTTTTGACTAAGTGAACACCTACATCCTATTACACAATAACGCCCTCTTATGGTTTTTTTTATGTATTACAAATAAACAGGGCCATCTAATGGGTTTCAAATATATCTCATACCCCTACAAAATAAAATATTAAAAACCTTTTAAATGTATATACATAGTTTAAACCAGAATAATGAAGAATTGCATAGCACATCTCATCAGCATACTATAAAAAAATAATTGATTCCTCCAAAGTTAAATACATCACAATCTAAATAATTTCCAGTCAAAATCTTTATTAAAGGGATACTAAATCTACATTTTCTCTATCATGATTCAGATGATAGATGCGTGCCATTTCTTTCATGTAATTAGCAAGAGTCCATGAGCTAGTGACGTATGGGATATACATTCCTACCAGGAGGGGCAAAGTTTCCCAAACCTTAAAATGCCTATAAATACACCCCTTACCACATCCACAATTCAGTTTTACAAACTTTGCCTCCCATGGAGGTGGTGAAGTAAGTTTGTGCTAGATTCTACGTTGATATGCGCTTCGCAGCAGGCTGAAGCCCGGTTTTCCTCTCAGAGTGCAGTGAATGTCAGAGGGATGTGAAGAGAGTATTGCCTATTTGAATACCATGGTCCTCCTCTAGGTTCTCTGTTATCGGTCGTAGAGATTTCTTCTCCTACCTCCCTTTTCAGATCGACGATATACTCTTATATACCATTACCTCTACTGATTCTCGTTTTAGTACTGCTTTGGCTATCTACTATATGTAGATGAGTGTCTTAGGGTAAGTAAGTCTTATTTCTATTTATGACACTCAAAGCTATGGTTGGGCACTTTATTTGTAAAGTTCTAAATATATGTGTTTAAACTTATATTTCTCCAACATTGGTGTGTCCGGTCCACGGCGTCATCCTTACTTGTGGGACACTCTCCTCCCCAACAGGAAATGGCAAAGAGTCCCAGCAAAGCTGGTCACATGATCCCTCCTAGGCTCCGCCCACCCCAGTCATTCTCTTTGCCGTTGCACAGGCAACATCTCCACGGAGATGGTTAAGAGTTTTTTGGTGTTTAAATGTAGTTTTTATTCTTCTATCAAGTGTTTGTTATTTTAAAATAGTGCTGGTATGTACTATTTACTCTGAAACAGAAAAGGATGAAGATTTCTGTTTGTAAGAGGAAGATGATTTTAGCAGACAGTAACTAAAATCGATTGCTGTTTCCACACAGGACTGTTGAGATGAAGTAACTTCAGTTGGGGGAAACAGTTAGCAGTCTTTTCTGCTTAAGGTATGACTAGCCATATTTCTAACAAGACCATGTAATGCTGGAAGGCTGTCATTTCCCCTCATGGGGACCGGTAAGCCATTTTCTTAGTTAAACATAAAAGAATAAAGGGCTTCAAAAAGGGCTTAAAAACTGGTAGACATTTTTCTGGGCTAAAACCATTGCTTTACTAGGCATATTATGCAGATTCTAACTAATTATTGGTATTATAATCTTGGGGAACGTTTAGAAAAACGGCAGGCACTGTGTTGGACACCTTTTTCAGATGGGGGCCTTTCTAGTTATAGACAGAGCCTCATTCTGGGACTGTATAGGGGTTAAATGTAAAAACGGCTCCGGTTCCGTTAATTTAAGGGTTAAAGCTCTGAAATTTGGTGTGCAATACTTTTAATGCTTTAAGACACTGTGGTGAAATTTTGGTGAATTTTGAACAATTCCTTCATACTTTTTCACATATTCAGTAATAAAGTGTTTTCAGTTTGAAATTTAAAGTGACAGTAACGGTTTTATTTTAAAACGTTTTTTGTGCTTTGTTGACAAGTTTAAGCCTGTTTAACATGTCTGTACCATCAGATAAGCTATGTTCTATATGTATGAAAGCCAATGTGTCTCCCCATTTAAATTTATGTGATAATTGTGCCATAGTGTCCAAACAAAGTAAGGACAGTAATGCAACAGATAATGATATTGCCCAAGATGATTCCTCAAATGAGGGGAGTAAACATGATACTACATCATCCCCTACTGTGTCTACACCAGTTATGCCCACACAGGAGGCCCCTAGTACATCTAGTGCGCCAATACTTATTACCATGCAACAATTAACGGCTGTAATGGATAACTCCATAGCAAATCTTTTATCCAAAATGCCTACTTATCAGAGAAAGCGCGATTGCTCTGTTTTAAACACTGAAGAGCAAGAGGACGCTGATGATAACTGTTCTGACATACCCTCACACCAATCTCAAGGGGCCATGAGGGAGGTTTTGTCTGATGGAGAAATTTCAGATTCAGGAAAAATTTCTCATCAAGCTGAACCTGATGTTGTGACATTTAAATTTAAATTAGAACATCTCCGCGCACTGCTTAAGGAGGTGTTATCTACTCTTTATGATTGTGACAATTTGGTCATTCCAGAGAAATTATGTAAGATGGACAAGTTCCTAGAGGTTCTGGTGCCCCCCGACGCTTTTCCTATACCCAAGCGGGTGGCGGACATAGTAAATAAAGAGTGGGAAAGGCCCGGCATACCTTTTGTTCCCCCCCCTATATTTAAGAAATTATTTCCTATAGTCGACCCCAGAAAGGACTTATGGCAGACAGTCCCCAAGGTCGAGGGGGCGGTTTCTACTCTAAACAAACGCACTACTATTCCTATCGAAGATAGTTGTGCTTTCAAAGGTCCTATGGATAAGAAATTAGAGGGTTTGCTTAAAAAGATTTTTGTACAGCAAGGTTACCTTCTACTACCAATTTCATGCATTGTTCCTGTCACTACGGCAGCGTGTTTCTGGTTCGAGGAACTAGAAAAATCGCTCAGTAAAGAATCTTCGTATGAGGAGGTTATGGACAGAGTTCAAGCACTTAAATTGGCTAACTCTTTTGTTTTAGATGCCTCTTTGCAATTAGCTAGATTAGCGGCGAAAAATTCAGGGTTTGCTGTCATGGCGCGCAGAGTGCTTTGGCTAAAGTCTTGGTCAGCGGATGTGTCTTCCAAGACAAAATTGCTTTACATTCCTTTCAAAGGTAAAACATTATTTGGACCTGATTTGAAAGAGATTATTTCAGACATCACTGGGGGAAAGGGCCACGCCCTCCCACAGGATAGGTCTTTTAAGGCTAATAATAAGCCTAATTTTCGTCCCTTTCGCAGAAACGGACCAGTCTCTAATTCTGTATCCTCTAAGCAAGAGGGTAATACTTCACAACCCAAACCAGCCTGGAAACCAATGCAAGGCTGGAACAAGGGTAAGCAGGCCAAGAAGCCTACCACTGCTACCAAAACAGCATGAAGGGATAGCCCCCGATCCGGGACCGGATCTAGTGGGGGGCAGACTTTCTCTCTTTGCTCAGGCTTGGGCAAGAGATGTTCAGGATCCTTGGGCGCTAGAAATAGTTTCTCAAGGTTATCTCCTGGAATTCAAGGAACTACCCCCAAGGGGAAGGTTCCACAGGTCTCAATTATCTTCAAACCAAATAAAGAGACAGGCATTCTTACATTGTGTAGAAGACCTGTTAAAGATGGGAGTGATACATCCAGTTCCAATAAGAGAACAAGGAATGGGATTTTATTCCAATCTGTTCATAGTTCCCAAAAAAGAGGGAACATTCAGACCAATTTTGGATCTAAAGATCCTAAACAAATTTCTCAGGGTACCATCGTTCAAAATGGAAACTATTCGAACGATCCTACCTACTATCCAGGAAAATCAATTTATGACTACCGTGGATTTAAAGGATGCGTACCTACATATTCCTATCCACAAGGAACATCATCAGTTCCTAAGGTTCGCTTTTCTGGACAAGCATTACCAGTTTGTGGCACTTCCATTTGGATTAGCCACTGCTCCAAGGATTTTCACAAAGGTACTAGGGTCCCTTCTAGCGGTTCTAAGACCAAGGGGCATTGCAGTAGTACCTTACTTGGACGACATCCTGATTCAAGCGTCGTCCCTGTCAAAAGCAAAGGCTCATACGGACATCGTCCTAGCCTTTCTCAGATCTCACGGATGGAAGGTGAACAAAGAAAAAAGTTCTCTGTCCCCGTCAACAAGAGTTCCCTTCTTGGGAACAATAATAGATTCCTTAGAAATGAGGATTTTTCTGACAGAGGTCAGAAAATCAAAACTTCTAAGCTCTTGTCAAGTACTTCATTCTGTTCCTCGTCCTTCCATAGCGCAGTGCATGGAAGTAATAGGATTGATGGTTGCAACAATGGACATAGTTCCTTTTGCACGAATTCATCTAAGACCATTACAACTGTGCATGCTCAGACAGTGGAATGGGGATTATACAGACTTGTCTCCGACGATTCAAGTAGATCAAAAGACCAGAGATTCACTCCGTTGGTGGCTGACCCTGGACAATCTGTCACAGGGAATGAGCTTCCGCAGACCAGAGTGGGTCATTGTCACGACCGACGCCAGCCTAGTGGGCTGGCGCGCGGTCTGGGAATCCCTGAAAGCTCAGGGTCTATGGTCTCGGGAAGAGTCTCTTCTCCTGATAAACATTCTGGAACTGAGAGCCATATTCAATGCTCTCAGAGCTTGGCCTCAACTAGCAAAGGCCAAATTCATAAGGTTTCAGTCAGACAACATGACGACCGTTGCATATATCAATCATCAGGGGGGAACAAGGACTTCCCTGGCGATGAAAGAAGTGACCAAGATAATTCAATGGGCGGAGGATCACTCCTGCCACTTGTCTGCGATCCACATCCCAGGAGTGGAAAATTGGGAAGCGGATTTTCTGAGTCGTCAGACATTCCATCCGGGGGAGTGGGAACTCCATCCGGAAATCTTTGCCCAAATAACTCAATTATGGGGCATTCCAGACATGGATCTGATGGCGTCTCGTCAGAACTTCAAGGTTCCTTGCTACGGGTCCAGATCCAGGGATCCCAAGGCGACCCTAGTAGATGCACTAGTAGCACCTTGGACCTTCAACCTAGCTTATGTATTCCCACCGTTTCCTCTCATCCCCAGGCTGGTAGCCAGGATCAATCAGAAGAGGGCCTCGTGATCTTGATAGCTCCTGCGTGGCCACGCAGGACTTGGTATGCAGACCTGGTGAATATGTCATCGGCTCCACCATGGAAGCTACCTTTGAGACAGGACCTTCTTGTTCAGGGTCCATTCGAACATCCGAATCTGGTTTCCCTCCAACTGACGGCTTGGAGATTGAACGCTTGATTTTATCAAAGCGTGGGTTTTCAGATTCTGTAATAGATACTCTGATTCAGGCTAGAAAGCCTGTAACTAGAAAAATTTACCATAAAATATGGAAAAAAATATATCTGTTGGTGTGAATCTAAAGGATTCCCATGGAACAAGATAAAAATTCCTAAGATTCTATCCTTTCTACAAGAAGGTTTGGAGAAAGGATTATCTGCAAGTTCTCTGAAGGGACAGATCTCTGCTTTATCTGTTTTACTTCACAAAAGACTGGCAGCTGTGCCAGATGTTCAAGCATTTGTTCAGGCTCTGGTTAGGATCAAGCCTGTTTACAGACCTTTGACTCCTCCCTGGAGTCTAAATCTAGTTCTTTCAGTTCTTCAAGGGGTTCCGTTTGAACCCTTACATTCCATAGATATTAAGTTATTATCTTGGAAAGTTTTGTTTTTGGTTGCAATTTCTTCTGCTAGAAGAGTTTCAGAGTTATCTGCTCTGCAGTGTTCTCCGCCCTATCTGGTGTTCCATGCAGATAAGGTGGTTTTGCGTACTAAGCCTGGTTTTCTTCCTAAGGTTGTTTCCAACAAAAATATTAACCAGGAGATAGTTGTACCTTCTTTGTGTCCGAATCCAGTTTCAAAGAAGGAACGTTTGTTACACAATTTGGACGTAGTCCGTGCTCTAAAATTCTATTTAGAGGCTACTAAAGATTTCAGACAAACATCTTCCTTGTTTGTTGTTTATTCTGGTAAAAGGAGAGGTCAAAAAGCGACTTCTACCTCTCTTTCCTTTTGGCTTAAAAGCATTATCCGATTGGCTTATGAGACTGCCGGACGGCAGCCTCCTGAAAGAATCACAGCTCACTCCACTAGGGCTGTGGCTTCCACATGGGCCTTCAAGAACGAGGCTTCTGTTGACCAGATATGTAAGGCAGCGACTTGGTCTTCACTGCACACTTTTGCCAAATTTTACAAATTTGATACTTTTGCTTCTTCGGAGGCTATTTTTGGGAGAAAGGTTTTGCAATCCGTGGTGCCTTCCATTTAGGTGACCTGATTTGCTCCCTCCCTTCATCCGTGTCCTAAAGCTTTGGTATTGGTTCCCACAAGTAAGGATGACGCCGTGGACCGGACACACCAATGTTGGAGAAAACAGAATTTATGCTTACCTGATAAATTACTTTCTCCAACGGTGTGTCCGGTCCACGGCCCGCCCTGGTTTTTTAATCAGGTCTGATGAATTATTTTCTCTAACTACAGTCACCACGGTATCATATGGTTTCTCCTATATATATTTCCTCCTGTCCATCGGTCGAATGACTGGGGTGGGCGGAGCCTAGGAGGGATCATGTGACCAGCTTTGCTGGGACTCTTTGCCATTTCCTGTTGGGGAGGAGAGTGTCCCACAAGTAAGGATGACGCCGTGGACCGGACACACCGTTGGAGAAAGTAATTTATCAGGTAAGCATAAATTCTGTTTTGCCATGATTCAGGATAATCAGTATTCCTTCATTCAGACTGTCAGTTTCATTTTTTTGGGAGCGTTATACTTGGCGCCAAAAATGTGGGCGTCATACTTGGCGCCAGTTTTTTTTTTTCACATTATTTCAGTCTCACTTTTTAGTTGCTTCTGGTTTCCTAGAGGCTTGTTTCATTTTGCATTTCCCATTCCTGAAACTGCCATTTAAGGAATTTGATAATTTTGCTTTATATGTTGTTTTTTCTTTTACATATTGCAAGATGTCACTACCTGACCCTGGATCAGAATCTACTTCTGGAAAAGCGCTGCCTGATGTCGGTTCTACCAAAGCTAAGTGCATTTGTTGTAAACTTTTGGTAACTGTTCCTCCGGCTGTAGTTTGTGTTAGTTGTCATGATAAGCTATCAAACGCAGATAGCATTTCCATTAGTAATAATCCATTACCTGTTGTTGTTCCTTCAACATCTAATGTTCAGGATGTTCCTGTTAATGTTAAAGAATTTGTTTCTAATTCTATTCGGAAGGCTCTGTCTGTTATTCCTCCTTCTAGTAAACGTAAGAGGTCTTTTAAAACTTCACATATTTCAGATGAATTTTTAAATGACCGCCATCATTCTGACATCTATTTCTGATGAGGATCTATCTGGTTCAGAAGATTCTACCTCAGATATTGACACTGATAAATCTTCATATTTGTTTAAGATGGAGTTTATTTGTTCTTTACTTAAAGAAGTGTTGATTGCATTAGATATGGAGGAGTCTAGTCCTCTTGATATTAAAACTAATAAGCGTTTAAATTCAGTTTTTAAACCTCATGTAGTTATTCCAGAAGTTTTTCCAGTTCCTGATGCTATTTCAGAAGTAATTTCTAGGGAATGGAATAGTCTGGGTACTTCATTTACTCCTTCTCCAAGGTTTAAGAAATTGTACCCTTTGCCATCTGATAGATTAGAGTTTTGGGAGAAAATCCCCAAAGTTGATGGGGCTATCTCTACTCTTGCTAAACGTACTACTATTCCTACGGCAGATACTACTCCGTTTAAAGATACTTTAGATAGGAAGCTTGAATCCTTTCTAAGGAAGGCTTATTTATGTTCAGGTAATCTTCTTAGACCTGCTATTTCTTTGGCTGATGTTGCTGCAGCTTCAACTTTCTGGTTGGAGGCTTTAGCGCAACAAGTGTCAGATCATAATGCTTATAGCATTGTTAAACTCCTTCAACATGCTAATCACTTTATTTGTGATGCCATTTTCGATATCATTAGAATTGATGTCAGGTATATGTCTTTAGCTATTTTAGCTAGAAGAGCTTTATGGCTTAAGTCTTGGAATGCAGATATGACTTCTAAGTCAACTTTGCTTTCTCTTTCTTTCCAAGGTAATAAATTATTTGGTTCTCAGTAAGACTCAATAATTTCAACTGTTACTGGGGGGAAGGGAGCCTTTTTACCTCAGGATAAAAAATCTAAAGGTAAATATAGGGCTACTAATCGTTTTCGTCAGAATAAGGAACAAAAGCCTGACCCTTTTTCTAAAGGAACAGGGAGTTGTGGCCAAGCGCTAAGGTAATCCCTAAGCTGTACACAGACAGAGGGCCTAACCAACCCCCAAAAAGAGTAATACAGAAATTGAGAGAGTGTGTGCAGCGCCAAAGAAAGGCTAAGGGATAAATATAAACACAGGGGTGGTATAAAAAGGTTTAATGTAAGAGGGAATGTTTAATTCCTAAAAACATAAGCAATAAGAAACTATACATATAAAATATGAACACTAAAAAGAATGGCAGAAACAGCGTTTCGGTCTTCAGTGGACCTTTTTGAAAAGAGTCTTGAAAAAGGTCTACTGAGGACCGAAACGCATAGACACATTGGTAAGCATTATTTTAATACCCATATTATTTTTAATATTTGGTACGCTATGTTGTGAACTTTCTTTGCAGGTACGTTATTAGGATACCATAGGAGCAGCTGACAGCCGTTAGGATTCACCTGGAAGTTTCCCCTACCAAGGACCCAAGGTTTTCAGTGTGATTTGGATTTGTTTTTGGTGACTATCTTTTGGATTAACACATTTTTCTTTTCTTTTTTTGGCTTTTTACGTACAATTTTCTTTTGGTTCTTCATTAGCATTTGTTGAACATCAGCATTATGGAGTGATTTTCTCATTTGACTTTTGCATCGGTTTTTTATTGCACTCTTCATTGTATTGTATTTTTTTTTCTTGTGATATTTTGATTTTTCACCCCAATCACATACATTTTTCACACATTTTTTTTACATGTTTCTTACACAATTTTTTACACACTTTTTGAATTTGTTTTGTACACCTTTTTTGCACTACAGTGCACGGGTACACTCTACTGTATATGTTTATATTTACTGCTTTGTCATTGTTCTTTTTTGTGTCAGTCTGAACTCTACACTGTTCTACTGTTAAGGTTTATTTACAATATGCACTTTACCTAGTCTCAGGGACATCTGAATTAATTGCTAGCTACAATAGTCTGATTCTTTTGGTCCCCCTTGTGAGCTGTTTCTGCCAGTCTTTTTAGTGTTCATATTTTATATGTATAGTTTCTTATTGCTTATGTTTTTAGGAAGTAAACATTCCCTCTTACATTAAACCTTTTTATACCACCCCTGTGTTTATATTTATCCCTTAGCCTTTCTTTGGCGCTGCACACACGCCTTCCTCTAAAGGAACAGTTTCCGTTTGGAAACCTTCTCCAGTCTGGAATAAATCCAAGCCTTTTAGAAAGTCAAAACCAGCTCCCAAATCCGCATGAAGGTGCGGCCCTCATTCCAGCACAGCTGGTAGGGGGCAGGTTACGATTTTTCAAAAATGTTTGGATCAATTCGATTCAAAGTCTTTTGATTCAGAACATTGTTTCACAAGGGTACAGAATAGGTTTCAAGGTAAGACCGCCTATGAGAAGATTCTTTCTTTCACGCATTCCAGTAAACCCAGTAAAGGCTCAAGCGTTTCTGAAATGTGTTTCAGATCTGGAGTCAGCTGGGGTAATTGTGCCAGTTCCAGTTTTGGAACAGGGCCTGGGGTTTTATTCAAATCTAAATATAAATACAGGAATATCTGTGATACTAAGTACCACAGGTCTCCTATAGGAGGCGCTAGAAGGCGATGATAGATATTAAAAAATGCTAAGTGTGCATCTCATAACACAATATACATAATGTAAAGAAGTTAAAATTGTAAAATATAAAATTGTAAAATATAAAATATATGAATACAAACGTAGCACGTAACCAATTTGGCAATAGATAAGTTCCAATAGTGTCACAAAAGTCCATATGTAGAACAGGCAGCTCTCAGTCTTCACCCAAAGGATGATGTAACTTCTATGATGGATAACTGTAATGAAAACAGAAACAGAGGCGCCACATGTGTAGATCAATGAGGACCAAGAATATCCAAACGAGACAAGATACAGGGTACTCACAAACGTGAAGGCACTCTATTGTGCCTGTGGAAGCAGGCTGGTATTCTAACAGCAAACCAGCTGGCTGTATAAGGCAATCCCCGTCGTGATATCCTGTAGCTCTAGGACTCCAAACAGCAACCCTTGCCTGGGTCACTTACTGCGAAATAGATCTGGAGTAAGGAGGGGAGAAAGGCTAAACAGCCCTTAGGTTACTTACGAGGAAATTGCCACACTAACACCAGACTTGTAAAAAGTAGAACTGATATTTATTATTATACAAAATAAAAATGCCAACAGTGTAACAAATTACAGCTGGGTGTGTTAAAAGCAAATCTCCTTTAATGTACAGAGATAATAGCGACGCGTTTCTCGGGGATAACCCCGTTTCTTCAGGCTTGTATGCTCTGACCTTGTCTTGATGCCCTTTAAATAGGGCTCAGTAACCATATGTTTATAATAAAACACTCCCTTCCTTCACATAAACCAATGATACCCTTCCTTTCCCTAACCGCCCACTTGTTGCAGTAATTATAGTTATACTACTGTCTGTGTTTAAAATTGAAATTTCTAGTGTAATACTCTATGTACTATGTCCTGTAAAGTGATAAATATGAAGTTACATAAATGTGAATTTATGCCGATCGCGAAAAAGTGTGTGCGAGTCTACTAATGTAAACAAACTACGTCAATGAAATCATTATCCAATTGAAACAGACCTTGGGAAGGCTTGTGTCCTATGATGTATCTGATTGGTGTGCGCCGTAATAGCGGTAAAGACTACAAGTACACTCTCCTTCTCCAATTGTAGCAGACCTTAGGGAGGCTTGAGTCCTATGAGATATCTAATTGGTGTGCGCCGTTATACCTGGAAAGACTACAAAGACCATCATGCCTGTCAGAGTCCTTTGTCAGTATGACTACCCGGAAGTGTAGCGGCATGACTGTCCGTCTAGTCTTTACAAAACCCCCGTATCAGCGAATGTGATGCGATGACATAACAACCGGGCTACATGATTTTCAACCAATAGGGACCAGCTGAACCAGAAAAAAACAACAATAATATGTGCACCATCTGTTCCAAAGAAAGAGAATTCTTTCAGACCAGTTCTGGATCTAAAAATATTGAATCGTTATGTAAGGATACCAACATTCAAGATGGTGAATATAAGGACTTATATCTTTCTGCCTCTAGTTCTTCTTCCAAGAGTGATTTCCAAAATCCTAATGGAGCGTTCGTTTGTACTGCTGGTGGCTCCAGCATGGCCACACAGGTTTTGGTATGCGGATCGCGTTCAGATGGCAAGTTGCAAACCTTGGACACTTCCGTTAAGGCCAGACCTTCTGTCTCAAGGCCCATTTTTCCATCAGGATCTCAAATCATTAAATTTGAAGGTATGGAGATTGAACGCTTAATACTTAGTCATAGAGGTTTCTCTGACTCAGTGATTAATACTATGTGCAGGCTCGTAAATCTGTGATCTATTACCGAGTCTGGAAGACTTACATTTCTTGGTGTTCTTCACATAAATTCTCTTGGCATTCTTTTAGAACTCCTAGAATTTTACAATTTCTTCAAGATGGTTTGGATCAGGGTTTGTCTGCAAGTTCCTTGAAAGGACAAATCTCTGCTCTTTCGGTTCTTTTTCACAGAAAGATTGCTAATCATCCTGATATTCATTGTTTTGTACAGGTTTTGGTTTGTATCAAGCCTGTCATTAAGTCAATCTCTCCTCCTTGGAGTCTTAATTTGGTTCTGAGGTCTTTACAGGCTCCTCCGTTTGAACCTATGCATTCTCTGGATATTAAATTACTTTCCTGGAAAGTTTTGTTCCTTTTGGCCATCTCTTCTGCTAGAAGAGTTTCTGAGTTATCTGCTCTTTCTTGTGAATCTCCTTTTCTGATTTTTCATCAAGATAAGGCGGTGTTGCGGACTTCATTTAATTTTTTACCTAAAGTTGTGAATTCTAACAACATTAGTAGAGAAATTGTTGTCCCTTCATTGTGTCCTAATCCTAAGAATTTTCTGGAGAGATCTTTACATTCTTTGGATGTAGTAAGAGCTTTGAAATATTATGTTGAAGCTACTAAATATTTCAGAAAGACTTCTAGTCTATTTGTTATCTTTTCTGGTTCTAGGAAAGGTCAGAAGGCTTCTGCCATTTCTTAGGCGTCTTGGTTAAAGTCTTTGATTCATCATGCTTATGTAGAGTCGGTTAAATCCCAGCCTCAAAGAATTACGGCTCATTCTACTAGGTCAGTTTCTACTTCCTGGGCTTTTAGGAATGAAGCTTCTGTTGATCAGATTTGCAAAGCAGCAACTTGGTCTTCTTTGCATACTTTTACTAAATTCTACCATTTTGATGTTTTCTCTTCTTCTGAAGCAGTTTTTGGTAGAAAAGTACTTCAGGCAGCTGTTTCAGTTTGATTCTTCTGCTTATAATTTCAGTTTTTTTCATTATAAGATTAAAACTTTTTGATTTGGGTTGTGGATTATTTTTTCAGCGGAATTGGCTGTCTTTATTTTATCCCTCCCTCTCTAGTGACTCTTGCGTGGAAGTTCCACATCTTGGGTATCTGCTATCCCATATGTCACTAGCTCATGGACTCTTGCTAATTACATGAAAGAAAACATAATTTATGTAAGAACTTACCTGATAAATTCATTTCTTTCATATTAGCAAGAGTCCATGAGGCCCACCCTTTTTGTGGTGGTTATGATTTTTTTGTATAAAGCACAATTATTCCAATTCCTTTTTTTTATGCTTTCGCTCCTTTCTTATCACCCCACTTCTTGGCTATTCGTTAAACTGAATTGTGGGTGTGGTGAGGGGTGTATTTATAGGCATTTTAAGGTTTGGGAAACTTTGCCCCTCCTGGTAGGAATGTATATCCCATACGTCACTAGCTCATGGACTCTTGCTAATATGAAAGAAATTAATTTATCAGGTAAGTTCTTACATAAATTATGTTTTTAAGCAACTAATTTACTCCTGTTATCAATTTGTAGCCACCAATCAACAAGTGCTACCCAGGGTGCTGAAAAACAAGAGATCTTTTTGTGTATATGTGTAAACATGACAAAGGACCTGATATAGGTCCAAAACATTGTCCTTTTTTTGCGTTGTACTTTGGACCATGCAAGTGAAATAAAGGTCCCTTTTTAAATTTAACCAAGGCTGGAGATATCCTTTATATTTAGATACTCATAATGGCCATAGCAGGTGTTGAATACAGTTTTTCACTCATGACCCTCCTTGATTCAAATGAGATTATTGGCACCTATAAGACCAAGTTTTGTAAAATAAATTGCCTTTGATTGTGATGCAATTCAGTTCTCCATAGTCTAATTTGAAGATGCAGTCCTCCTTTATCTTTTAAGTTTTCCTGAATGTATTCCAGATTCTGGTTGAGAGGAAAACTTCCTTTAGGAATAGTTGCACCAGGTAGTAGCTCATCATTTGATACTGCAGCAATGCAAGAAATATTTGTCACTACAGGAGACTTTAGGAAGGAGCCAAAACATCCAGTACCTCATGCAATGAGTTTCTCTTGTTAAGTGTATCCAGTCCACGGATCATCCATTACTTGTGGGATATTCTCATTCCCAACAGGAAGTTGCAAGAGGACACCCACAGCAGAGCTGTAATATAGCTCCTCCCCTAACTGTCATAGCCAGTCATTCTCTTGCAACTCTCAACAAGCTAGGATGTTGTAGGAGAGAGTGGTTAAATATAGCTAGTTTATTTTCTTCAATCAAAAGTTTGTTATTTTTAAATAGTACCGGAGTTGTGCTATTTTATCTCAGGCAGTAAATAGAAGAAGAATCTGCCTGAGGTTTCTATGATCTTAGCAGGTTGTAACTAAGATCCATTGCTATTCTCACATATGTCTGAGGGGATTACACAGATGAGGTAACTTCAGCGAGAGAATGGCATGCAGTTTATTCTGCTATCAGGTATGTGCAGTTATAATTTTTTCTAGAGATGGAAAACACTAGAAAATGCTGCTGATACCGGATTAATGTAAGTTAAGCCTGAATACAGTGATTTAATAACGACTGTTATCATGCTTACTCCCAGGGGTAATACCCTTATGATATTGCAATATAAACGTTTGCTGGCATGTTTAATCGTTTTTATATATGCATTGGTGATAAAACTTTATTGGGGCCTAGTTTTTTCCACATGGCTGGCTTAAATTTTGACTAGAAACAGTTTTACTGAGGCTTTCCACTGTTATAGTATAAAAGTTACAGTTGGTGCAGTTAAAATTACAAACTGTGACATCCAGCTTCCCTCAGGAGTCCCCTGTATGCTATAGGACATCTCTAAAGGGCTCAAAGGCTTTCCAAAGTCGTTTATTGGGGAAGGTAGGACCACAGCTTGCTGTGGCAGTTGGTTGTGACTGTTAAAAAAAAACAAAAAACAAACAAAAAAAAACGTCTATTTTGTTTTTTTTTTATCCGTTTTTTGATTTAAGGGGTTAATCATCCATTTGCAAGTGGATGCAATGCTCTGCTAGCCTATTACATACACTGTAAAAATTTCGTTTGATTTACTGCATTTTTTCACTGTTTTTCAAATTCTGACAAAATTTGTTTCTCTTAAAGGCACAGTACCGTTTTTTATATTTGCGTTTTTTTCATATTCTGTTTTTAAAAAAATTATCACCAGAGGAATCTGACGAGGGGAAAGTTATGCTGACTAACTCTCCCCACGTGTCAGACCCTTTGACTCCCGCCCAAGGGACTCACGCTCAAATGGCGCCAAGTACATCTAGGGCGCCCATAGCGTTTACTTTACAAGACATGGCGGCAGTCATGGATAATACACTGTCAGCGGTATTAGCCAGACTACCTGAACTTAGAGGTTAGCGAGATAGCTCTGGGGTGAGACAAAATGCAGAGCATACTGACGCTTTAAGAACCATGTCTGATACTGCCTCACAATATGCAGAAGCTGAGGAAGGAGAGCTTCAGTCAGTGGGTGATGTTAATGACTCAGGAAAGATACCTGATTCTAATATTTCTACATTTAAATTTAAGCTTGAACACCTCTGCGTGTTACTTAGGGAGGTTTTAGCTGCTCTGAATGACTGTGATACCATTGCAGTGCCAGAGAAATTTTGTAGACTGGATAAATGCTTTGCAGTGCCGGTGTGTACTGATGTTTTTCCAATACCTAAAAGCTTTACAGAAATTATTAATAAGGAATGGGATAGACCAGGTGTGCCGTTCTCTTCCCCTCCTATTTTTAGAAAAATGTTTTCCAATAGACGCCACCACACGGGACTTATGGCAGACAGTCCCTAAGGTGGAGGGAGCAGTTTCTACTCTAGCAAAGCGTACTACTATCCCTGTCGAGGACAGTTGTGCTTTTTTAGAGCCAATGGATAAAAAATTAGAAGGTTACCTTAAGAAAATATTTATTCAACATAGTTTTATCCTCCAGCCCATTGCATGCATTGCCCCTGTCACTGCTGCTGCGGCGTACTGGTTTGAGTCTCTGGAAGAGGCTTTACAGGTAGAGACTCCATTGGATGACATACTTGGCAAACTTAGAGCACTTAAGCTAGCCAATTATTTTATTTCTGATGCCATTGTTCATTTGAATAAACTAACGGCTAAGAATTCTGGTTTTGCTATACAGGCGTGCAGAGCGCTATGGCTTAAATCATGGTCAGCTGACGTGACTTTAAAATCTAAGCTACTTAACATTCCCTTCAAGGGGCAGACCCTATTCGGGCCTGGTTTGAAGGAGATTATTGCTGATATCACGGGAGGAAAAGGTTGTGCCCTTCCTCAGGACAGGTCCAAATCTAGGGCCAAACAGTCTAATTTTCGTGCTTTTCGAAACTTCAAGGCAGGTGCGGCATCAACTTCCTCTAATAATAAACAAGATGGAACTTTTGCTCAATCCAAGACGGTCTGGAGACCAAACCAGACCTGGAAAAAAGGTAAGCAGGTCAAAAAGCCTGCTGCTGCCTCTAAGACAGCATGAAGGAACGTCCCCCTATCCGGTAACGGATCTAGTAGGGGGCAGACTTTCACTCTTCGCCCAGGCGTGGGCAAGAGATGTTCAGGATCCCTGGGCGTTGGAAATTATATCCCAGGGATATCTTCTGGACTTCAAAGCTTTCCCCCCAAAAGGGAGATTTCACCTTTCACAATTATCTGCAAACCAGATAAAGAGTGAGGCATTCTTACACTGTGTACGAGACCTCCTAGTTATGGGAGTGATCCATCCAGTTCCAAAGGAGGAACAGGAACAGGGTTTTTACTCAAATCTGTTTGTGGTTCCCAAAAAAGAGGGAACCTTCAGACCGATTTTGGATCTAAAGATCTTAAACAAATTCCTTAAAGTTCCGTTGTTCAAGATGGAAACTATTCGTACCATCCTACCACTGATCCAGGAGGGTCAATATATGACTACAGTGGATCTAAAGGATGCTTATCTTCACTTTCCGATACACAAAGATCATCATCGGTTTCTCAGGTTTGCCTTTCAAGACAGGCATTACCAGTTGTAGCTCTTGCCTTTGGATTAGCTACAGCCCCAAGAATCTTTACAAAGGTTCTAGGGTCGCTTTTGGCGATCCTAAGGCCGCGGGGCATAGCAGTAGCCCCTTATTTAGACGACATCCTGATACAGGCGTCAAACTTCCAAATTGCCAAGTCTCATACGGACGTAGTACTGGCATTTCTGAGGTCGCATTGGTGGAAAGTGAACGAGGAAAAGTGTTCTCTATCCCCACTCACAAGAGTTTCCTTTCTAGGGACTCTGATATATTCTGTAGAAATGAAAATTTACCTTGACGGAGTCCAAGTTATCAAAGCTTCTAAATTCCTGCCGTGTTCTTCATTCCATTCCGCGCCCTTTGGTGGCTCAGTGTATGGAAGTAATCGGCTTAATGGTAGCGGCTATGGACATAGTGCCGTTTGCACGCTTACATCTCAGACCGCTGCAACTATGCAGGCTCAGTCAGTGGAGCGGGGATTACACAAATTTGGCCCCTCAACTGAATCTGGACCAAGAGACCAGGGATCCTCTTCCCTGGTGGCTAACTCGGGTCCATCTGTTCAAAGGTATGACCTTCGCAGGCCAGATTGGACTATTGTAACAACAAATGCCAGCCTTCTAGGTTGGGGTGCAGTCTGGAACTCCCTGAAGGCTCAGGGATCGTGGACTCAGGAGGAGTCTCTCCTTCCAATAAATATTCTGGAACTAAGAGCGATATTCAAGGCTCTTCAGGTTTGGCCTCAGTTAGCAACTCTGAGGTACATCAGATTTCAGTCGGTCAACATCACGACTGTAGCTTACATCTACCATCGAGGGGTAACAAGAAGTTCCCTAGAGATGTTAGAAGTTTCAAAAATAATTCACTGGGCAGAGATTCACTCTTGCCACCTATCAGCTATCCATATCCCAGGTGTAGAGCACTGGGAGGCGGATTTTCTAAGTCGTCAGACTTTTCATCCGGGAGAGTGGGAACTCCATCCGGAGGTATTTGCACAACTGATTCTCCGTTGGGGCAAACCAGAACTGGATCTCATGGCATCTCGCCAGAACGCCAAGCTTCGTGTTACGGATCCAGGTCCAGGGATCCCAAGGCGACACTGATAGATACTCTAGCAGCGCCCTGGTCTTTCAACCTGGCTTATGTGTTTCCACCGTTTCCTCTGCTCCCTCGACTGATTGCCAAGATCAAGCAGGAGAGAGCATCAGTGATTCTGATAGCACCTGCGTGGCCACGCAGGACCTGGTATGCAGATCTAGTGGACATGTCATCCTTTCCACCATGGTCTCTGCCTCTGAGACAGGACCTTCTACTTCAGGGTCCTTTCAACCATCCAAATCTAATTTCTCTGAGGCTGACTGCCTGGAGATTGAATGCTTTATTTTATCAAAGCGTGGCTTCTCCGAGTCAGTTATTGATACCTTAATACAGGCACGAAAGCCTTTCACCAGGAAAATTTACCATAAGGTATGGCGTAGATATCTTTATTGGTGTGAATCCAAGGGTTACTCATGGAGTAAGGTCAGGATTCCTTGGATTTTATCTTTTCTCCAAGAAGGTTTGGAAAAAGGATTGTCAGCTAGTTTCTTAAAGGGACAGATTTTTGCTCTGTCTATTCTTTTGCACTAGCGTCTGGCAGATGTTCCAGACGTTCAGGCATTTTGTCAGGCTTTAGTTTGAATCAAGCCTGTGTTTAAACCTGTTGCTCCACCATGGAGCTTAAACTTGGTTCTTAAGGTTCTTCAAGGAGTTCCGTTTGAACCTCTTCATTCCATAGATAAACTTTTATCTTGGAAAGTTTTTTTTTTTAGTTTTTTTTGGTAGCTATTTCCTCGGCTCGTAGAGTCTCTGAGCTATCTGCCTTACAATGTGATTCTCCTTATCTGATTTTTCATACGGATAAGGTAGTCCTGCCTACCAAGCCTGGGTTCTTATCCAAAGGTGGTATCTAACCAGAATATAATTCAAGAGATTGTGGTTCCATCCTTGTGTTACACAATCTGGACGTGGTCTGTGCTTTAAAGTTCTACTTACAAGTTACTAAAGATTTTCGTCAAACATCTGCTTTGTTTGTTGTCTACTCTGGACAGAGGAGAGGTCAAAAGGCTTTGGCAACCTCTTTTTCTTTTTGGCTAAGAAGCTTAATCCGCTTAGCCTATGAGACTGCTGGACATCAGCCTCCTGAAAGGATTACAGCTCATTCCACTAGAGCTGTGGCTTCCACTTGGGCCTTTAAAAATGAGGCTTCTGTTGAACAGATTTGCAAGGCGGCGACTTGGTCTTCGCTTCATACTTTTTCAAAATTTTGCAAATTTGATACTTTTGCTTCTTCAGAGGCTATATTTGGGAGAAAGGTTTTACAGGCAGTGGTTCCTTCCATTTAAGTTCCTTGTCCCTCCCTTCATCCGTGTACTTTAGCTTTGGTATTGGTATCCCACAAGTAATGGATGATCCGTGGACTGGATACACTTAACAAGAGAAAACATAATTTATGCTTACCTGATAAATTTATTTCTCTTGTAGTGTATCCAGTCCACGGCCCGCCCTGTCATTTTAAGGCAGGTAATTTTTAAATTTAAACTACAGTAACCACTACACCCTATGGTTCCTCCTTTCTCGGCTTGTTTTCGGTCGAATGACTGGCTATGACAGTTAGGGGAGGAGCTATATTACAGCTCTGCTGTGGGTGTCCTCTTGCAACTTCCTGTTGGGAATAAGAATATCCCACAAGTAATGGATGATCCGTGGACTGGATACACTACAAGAGAAATACATTTTTCAGGTAAGCATAAATTATGTTTTTCATTAAGATCATGTGAATGCTGGCTGGTGTTTCTTGAGCCAGGGTAGGCCAAAGATTGTAGAAATGCTTGGAGAAGAGATTAAATCAAAAGTTAAATACTCCATGTGCAGAATCCCTGTAGTACATAGGTAAGGTGAAGTTTTATACCACAGATATTAGTAACAAAGAGAGAGCTATTCTTCTTTTCTTTAGGTATTGCTAAGTCTCAGTCCTTAAGCTTCAGAAAGCCGGATTACTCCTACTTTCATTGTTTTTTAAATAGGTTTGAGTTCTTTCTCTTTCTGATTGTTTTTCAGAATATTGAGAGTCTAGTAGTGTACACAAATCAATAAACCAGTCGAGTGATTCTGAAAAGTCTTGATAAACTAACTGGTCCTGGTCTCTGAGTCCCTTACGGAAACCAGCCTTCAATGCCCCTGCATTCCAGTCAGTTTCAGCGGCAATGGTTCTAAGACACATAGTGTATTGTGCTACTGATTGAGTACCTTGTCGGAGGTCCAAAAGTGAACTCTCAGCAAAAACAGATTGTCCAGGTTTGTCAAATATTGTTTGTAACACGGTCATAAACAGCTTAGTGTCCTGAAGGCAGGGATCATCCTGCAAGCCAGGGTCTTGACAGATACTTGGACAGATGAGGTAGAGAAAGACACCGGATCATTCTTAAAGTGAAGTCTGCATTGGTTGAGGAAAACACACCATTCTTCTGGGTTGCCATCAAACTTATTTGGGACTGGAAGTCGGGGTCTTGGATGAGGAATTACTGCAGACAGAACTTTGAGAGGAGTTGAAGTAGTAGTACTGGAAGATTGAGACATTTGCATGAAGATTTAGAACATTTCAGTCAGCTGTTCAATCTTTTAGAGTCTAACGTTTGAAGTTGAGCTGCTTGAGTACCCAATAATTGCCCCTGATGCGTAACTGCTTTAGCCACTTCCGCAGGGTCATTCTTCACTGGCCTGTGTATAATGTCAGAACATCAGTGAACAGTCCATATGTCAGGGCAGGCACCAGACAATGGGTTAATTTGAAGTACAAGCAAAGATGGCAACAAGGCAGAAAGGAAGTATAGGGCACCCAGGAACAAATATACCATTAAACTATTTAGTGCGGGATAAGACAGGGTGAGCACTAATCCGTTCCTATACACCGGAACAGCGCAGCCGAAGAAAGTAAACAGTAACGAAGGTTGCTATGGACACCGAGCCAAACTAAATTCTGAAGCCTATGCGTGCTAAGCCAACGTGCGCTAGCACGGCCTGTCCTTACATAGGCACATATTCTTCTTCCAACTCAAGGATTCAATTGCATAATGTCACAACTGTGGCTTTAATTTATTATTCAAGGAGGAACTTTCCTCCTAAACATATGTTTCTTGTATAACAAGGTTGCCAGTTGGCCATTAATGCCTATGTTTAATTAAACACACAAGCTTCCTTAGTCGCATGCTTTTAGTGATTCTTGGTTTTTTAAATATGTGTGTGTATATATATATATATATATATATATATATATATGTTTTCCTTCATGGTGATAGATACAGGTTTCAGTGGTTCTGATTCTAGCTTGTTCTCACAGAGTTTAGTATGAGAACCTAATATCCTTTAAACCACAGGTCATCTCCAGGAACGTCTTTCTTCTCTCAGCAGGACCTAGTTTGACAGCCTGGCAATCGGTCGCTTACTCTTGTCCAACATATTCTCAAATGTCAACAGTTTTAGACTTCTCATTCTCAGACTCTATATGATACTAATATGTCCTTTCGAACTTTCTGCCTTGCTTGGTCATTCTCTGTACCTTGCAAATGTAACTAAACTTCTGCAGTCCTTGGCTGTTTATATTAAGCTTTTATAGGTTTATTGTACTGATTTGCGAGTATTCTTCCTTTAAACTGTAACTTTTTTTCCACTAAAGCAGTAAGTCACACCTTCCATATTGAGACCTTCTTTAAACCAAATTCAATTCTAAGCCAGGCTATTTTGTTTTGTTCTTACTTTTCCTGTTTTTAAAATTTTGACTTGTATTTGGAGGCAATTTGGAGTAGGAAATTTTTGTGCCACTGTGCCTGATCAGTAACATACTTGCCTTACCTATTTAGTTCTCCCCCCATTTTATGGTGGTCTTCTGGATTTAACTGCTTAGGTACAAGATCCCACATGAAATCATCCTGTGGACTTTCACGCTCTTATGAAATAAAGCAAAATGTATGCTTACCTGATAAATTATTTTATTATGTGATGGTAAGAGTCCTCAAGTCTAGCCCTTATTATTCTATATAGTTGGAGGCAGGATGTGTTTGCCCTGCTTTGTTCTTTCCTGCTTTTCTAGCTTTCATCCTCAACTTGGGAAATTTCTGTAATGTAGTGGGGGGGGGGTGTTGTCTCCTCCTTTTAGACCTGACCATAATCCCACATGTAATGGAATCTCACCATTATGAAATAATTTTATTTATCAGGTAAGCATAAATTTTGTCCATATCATGTAGTTTCTGATTTATAAGGGTTTGACATTTTTTTTTAAGTATAAAATGAGATAAATGAGTTCTGTTACCCATACGCACAAAAAATCTAAAATTTAAACCCTTATAAATCAAAATCTAGATGAGAGAACGTTTTAAAATTTCAGATTTCAAATTTGGAATCTACTGCACCTTTATTTAAAAAAAAAAGAAAGAAAAAAGCAACTGTATTAATTTATTAATGGCAGTCCTTTTTCTTCCAGGCCTTTCTAAGCCCTGAAAATCCAGAAGAACCTTATCTTGACGGAATTAGTTATAATTGTGTTGCTCCTGGAAAACGATTTATGCCAATGGACAACTTATCAGGCGGAGAGAAATCAGTAGCAGCTTTGGCTCTTGTGTTTGCAATTCACAGGTGGGTTTGATATTTGTTTTTTGTTTTGTTTTTTTAAATCATGTTTGCTAATAGACCTTAAAGGGACAAGAGGCAAGAGGTCCTTGACGCATTAGTCATAAAACCTAGATAATACCCTGGTGCATGCTCTGTTTTTTTTTCACCATCTCTATATCATGCTAGAAAATAAAGAAATATTTAATTATCTTTTGGAGATTTAGATACTCAACAAATTCATCACATCACATGGAGTTGTAGGGTCGATAGTGATAACATTTCATGCTCTAAAGAATGAGAACATGTAATTTTTTTTACTATAATGATCCTTTAAGCTTTTTATTTGTAAATCAAAGACACTATCAGAATTTGTATACTATATTTTGTCTCTATCTAGTAATACCAATAAGAACCCCTTTCTCAAAGGATATGGACAGAACTGCCCACTCTCCTGGTTACCTGCATAAAGATAATCCTCCAGCACCACACCCTCCTCCTGCTAGTACTGTCCTTTCAGAAGGTGAATGGAGCTGGGAGACTCTCGTTTTTTCATGAGAGTTGTTTTCCCAATAGGGCAGACTCTTTATGGCACTATGTATTGGTTATTTGTTACCAGTTACCTGTGTGTACACCAATATATCTTTGGCTTCATTCACCAATTTGGTGTGTGGCAGTTTCTTTGCAGAAAGTTCCTACTATCCACAGAGAATTTGAACGTAAGTTGGAAGTAGAATGTGGATGTTTGGTGCCTGTTTACTTTACATTATTGCTTTATGAAGTGATATATATATATATAAGTTGCACCCAGTTGGTAAATCACCATAGAACAGGCTAACAATGGTATTGAGCTGGTTGTTCATTCCTGTGAGTGCACTTCTCTCTCTGTGTGTGTATGTATATATATATATATATATATATATATATATATATATATATATATATATATATATATAACCAGAATGTGACACTAATGTAGACTGCTTCTCAACATGTGACTGCCCAGGAGACCTCAGATATGATTGAAAGGTATATGCTGTTTATTTTCTGATGTCCTTTTAGTTTTCTTTAGGCTTCTTAGCTTGCTTGCTTACTTATTTAATGCTGCTGTATGTTTATAGCTTTGTAGTCTTGAGCCCCAGTTAAATCTCATCTGTTCACTTTGTACCAATCTTTGCAGGCAGCATAAAAGGGTATGTAAAGTGTGTATTGTTCACATTTATGGTGAGATCTTTGCCACAACCAGTGCTCTTGAGGAACCTGCAGAGTTTTTTCACATTCTTGATTCTGCTTCTGATGCTCCTGAAACTTTTCATTTTGCTGCCTTGTGTGATTTCATCAAATACATTAACATGACTGTGGTAATAGAGGATGAACAGCCACATGTTTCCTCTGACTGGTTATAAGCCTAGGTTTCAATAGGTCCCTGTTTCTGAAGCTATTTATGAGTAATTTTGATAAAAATTAAAGCAGCTTGGTGTACCTAAGAAGCTTTTTAAGTCGTCTCCATTGCCTAAATATTTGCATACTCCATTTTCGAACTCTCCTAAAGTAGATTCTGCTGTATCTTGACTGTCCAAATGTACCAGCCTTGTAAGTTTGAAAACTAATTTTTCAAATATGTTATGGGGAAAAAATGGAGTAGAGACTATTTACTACAAGGGGTAATTTTCTATCATCTACTGACTATTTTCATTGTCCTTAAATTAACAGATACATGTCCAATAATATATTTATGTTGAAAAGATTTTATTCAAAGATTTTACAAATACAAATACAATATATCAATGATCAAACATTCCAATGGTCAAAGGTCATTCTAATAGTAGAGATAGTACTCCAAAAATACACATTATGTCATACAGGTTCGAGGTTGTTACAGTTCACTCAGAGAAATCAATTTAGATGCTACAAACAACATTTCGTCTGGCCTAGTCTGTGTTCGCCCCCCCCCCTCCTCCTGGAAGCCTCATGAAAGTGTATAAAAGGTTCCCATTGTAGTAGGAATGCCTTTTTATCATTTAGATATTCTGCTGAGGCACTTGTTTTATCAAAATGGTATATCATTTTTTTTTTTATCAGTTCGAAGCTCGGGGGGAGTCCCTTCCAAAATTGGGCTATGCCTAACCTAACTATTGTGCATATCCATCTTCCTAGTTTGTTATTGTATTTAGAGAGCCCTGGGATCGGGAAGTGGAGCAAAGCTTGCTCCATAGTTAGCTTTATTGTTTTTTCAAAGATCTCGCTCATGAGGTTTGAAGTTTGATCCCATATCTCTTTAACATATCTACATTCCCACCACATGTGTGAGTATGCCCCAAGCTCCCCACATCCTCTATAGCAGAGTTTGGTTGATGGATCTCCCCCTCCCCCTGATCTAGTCGGGAATAAGTACCATCTGAAGGCTACCTTAATGAAATTTTCCTTGAGGGTTGCATTTTGTGTAAAGGATAATCCACAGCTGAGAGTTTCTCTCCAAGTCTCAGCTGACCAGGTTCTCCCTGTATCATTTTCCCATTTTAACATTAAGGGGGGTTTGCTGTCTGGAGGGGGGTTATTAAATAAGGTGTATAGGGTTGAAATTCCACCTCTAATGTGATAATCGGCCAGACAAAGCCTTTCTAGTGTGGTGGTTACGGGGGCTTTTTCATTCCCCATGATTTGATATACTCTGGATTTTAGTTGGAGGTAATGGTACCAGATATTCATATCTTCTGTATCCAGGGCCTGATATTGTGTAAAGGATACCATTCTACCCTCTTTATATACATCTGCAATCCTGTAGAGCCCTTTATTGTGCCATTTCTGTTGTACAGTGCTGTCAAATGAGGAGGTTTGGGTTATCAATGGTGTAATCGCTGATCTTTTATTTAGTAGTGGAAATCTAGAATTCAATATCTTCCATATGTGTAAAGTGTGCTGAATTGCAATGAATTTGCTTTTCTTATGAGTGGTAGGGGTGTTAGGGGTCCATAATAGGTGTGAGAGTGGCGTAGTGTTCATAACAGCAGATTCAATATTTAGCCATTGTGAGTTATTTTTAGTTTTAAACCAGTGTAAAGTTTGGGCAATGCGGGCCGAGTAGTAGTATGGGATTAGGTTTGGGAGACCCACTCCTCCCATCTTTTTGGGGGAACACATAAGTATTTTATTGATTCTAGCTCGTTTTCCCTGCCACACAAATCGTAGGATGTCCTTTTGGAGCTTATGTAGGTCTGAAAGAGGAAGGGTGATGGGTAAGGAGCGAAATAAGTATAACAATTTGGGTAAGAGAGACATCTTGACCGAGATAATTCTACCATATAGGGAGATTTTGAGTTTCATCCATTTAGCTAAAAGAGCTCTGATATTTTTCAACATGGGAAGATAATTTATATGATATAGGGAATGTATATTGTTAGAGAGGTGAATTCCTAAATATTTAATGGACTTTTTAGGCCATCTAAATGAGAAGTTTAGCTCTATTAATTTTTTGGTATGGGCTGGGATTCCAACTCCCAGAGCTTCGCATTTTTCCCCGTTGATTTTATAGCCCGATAGGGTCCCAAATTGTTGAATAATTTTATATACTAATGGAAGGGATAGTAGTGGTTTGGTTAATGTCAATATCACGTCATCCGCGAATAGGGAGATCTTGTGTTCCAAATGTCCCACCTCAATTCCTGATATGTCCCTACTTTCTCTGATTTTGATGGCCAGTGGTTCAATGCTCAAAGCATATAAAAGCGGGGATAGCGGGCAACCTTGTCTGGTTCCGTTATTAATGTGTATTGATGTAGATTGATAACCTGATAATTTAACAAAAGCTGTGGGACAGGAGTATAATGATTTGATGGCGTCATAAAACTGCCCCCTAATGCCTACCTTTTCAAGTACTGCAAACATAAAACCCCAATCAAATCGAATGCCTTCTCTGCGTCTAAAGATAGAAACAGAGAAACAGAGAAGGCACCCGTCCCACAGTGGCTACATTAATAAGGTCTATAATTTTTCTCGTGTTATCTGGGGCTTCCCTTTGAGAAATAAATCCTACCTGATCTGGGTGAATTAGTTTAATAAGAAGTGGGTTTAGACGATATGCTAAGATTTTAGTAAATAGTTTGATATCCTGATTAATCAGGGAGATGGGCCTATAATTTTGGCAATGATGTTTGTTCTTGCCTGGCTTTGGGATCACTGAGATTCTAGCTATCAACATTTCTCTTGGTATTTCCTTGCCCTGCATCATAGCGTTGAATACTTTGACTAATTGTGGTACTAATAATGGTTGTAGTATTTTGTAAAAAATGCCAGGGTAACCATCAGGGCCTGGGGCTTTAGCTCCTTTAAGATTTTTGATACTAAGTTTTATTTCTTCTTGTGTTTTGGGGCGATTTAGGGAGTCCAATTCCTCTTCTGTTAGTGTTGGTAGTTTACTATCTCCGAGAAACGATATTAAATCTGGTATTTTATTTTTGCCTTTATGTGTATTTGGGATGTTATACAATTTATTATAATAGTCTGCAAATAAGTTAGCGATATCTTGAGGGTCATGAGTGATCTTGTTGTCTGGGGATTGTATTTGTGGGACGGTTGTGGCCCTGACAATTTCTTTCAATTTGTTTGCCAGCATCCGGTCTGGCTTGTTCCCATAAATATAGTATTGTGTGTCAACTATCCTTATTGATCTGACGGCCTCTGAATTTAAGAGTGAATCTAGTTCTGTGTTTTTGGCTTTAAGTTGGGTAATTAGTGTACGTGAAGGATTGTGTCCAAGTTGTGACCTAAGTCTATTCGTCTCTGATTTTAAACTTAGTAGTCTAGCCTCCCTTGCTGGATTCGGATATGAGTAGACCTCGTGTGTAGGCTTTCAGTGCTCCCCATTCTAGGGCTGGATTGTTAGTGGAGTTATTGTTAATTTCAATGAATTCAGCAATTTGTTGCTTAATCATATCCAAAGTTGGGCCTTCTCTGAGTAGTGATGCATTGAGTGTCCAGGATTTCGCTCTTTGTGGGTTAATTAGTCCCGCCAACGTAGTTTCCACTATAGAGTGGTCTGACCAAGAGCAGTTGGTAATGGTTGTATTGACTATTAGGGGAACCAGGATTTGGCTTACGAATATGTAATCTATTCTAGATTGTGATGCGTGCATGGGGGAGTAATATGTGTAGCCGTGTACCCCTTGATTCATAGCGTGCCAACTATCTGTCAGGTTATGGTCTAGGGTGAAGTCAAGCAGTATTCTACTTGATTTTGTGGTTGTGTTAGCGGGTGTGGATGCTTGCGAGGATCTGTCAATTTTATTGTGCATGGTAAGGTTGAAGTCACCTCCTATTATGGTTTTATATTTTTTCCACAATGTTAAATGTTTGCTAAGCTTAGAGATAAAATTGGATTGTAGCTCGTTAGGTGCATATACATTCACCAGCAGTATTGGGGTGTTATGAATAGAACCCTGTATTATGATATATCTACCTTCTCTGTCTCTTATTACAGATTCCTCATGAAAGTTTAGGGATGAATGGATTAGCACTGAAACTCCACATTTCTTTTTCGGGCCTATGGCATGAAATTGTGTGGGGTATACCTTGTCCCAGTATTTGGGGGTAGACATGGACGTAAAGTGTGTTTCCTGCAGCATCACTATCTTAGCATTCAGGGCTTTATATTCTAAAATCGCCTTTTTCCTTTTGATGTCTGAGTTTAAACCCCTAACATTATGCGAAATTATCTTTATAGACATGGAAACTGTTTAGGGGGAACTTCCATAATGTGGTACCTGTACATCTCTGGAGGTTGGGTCAGGATTTCTCCCATCTGAGGGGGGGCCCCACAGACCAGACCAATCCCAATTCCCGTAGCTAAAAAGCATATCAGACCTTTATGAAAATTAAGAAGCAAGTTTAGTATAACAGGTATCTTCCAATAATATATTTAAATAACTTTATTTTGTATTTCGACTGCCACAGAGATGCTGGAGTTAAATGCTAAGTCCATGATTACGCCTAACTTGGTCAGATGGGTCTTATGGTTACACCACTGGGAAGCAGACCAAGGTTTCAACATCATGGGACTATCTTTTGTGGGAGACATGCTGTTTGGTAAACAATTAGAGTTTTTCATTTTCAAATGCTTAGGAAGTAAGAGTTCTTTTCTCCCTCAAGAACCCAAGTACCATAGAAATCCTTTCTATGTTCATAGGAGGGATTCCTTTAGATTTCAATCGTAGACCAAGGATAAAGGAAGCGGCAAGTCAATCCCAACTCATTAGGTCAAGAGAAAATTATGGTTTACCTGTCTAGATGCTTCTGCTTCAGGGCAGACTTTCCAGGTTCAGGGACATTAGGGCAGCGAACATATCCAACAAATGGCTCCTGAATCTTCATAATACTTTTTGGAATTCAGAAAGAAAGCTCACCTTCCTCATTTGATAACATTGCCATTTTTGAGGGGTAAAATTAAAGGCAATCTATTAGTTCATAAACAAGCTTTCTCCAACATTGGTGTGTCCGGTCCACGGCGTCATCCTTACTTGTAGGGATATTCTCTTCCCCAACAGGAAATGGCAAAGAGTCCCAGCAAAGCTGGTCACATGATCCCTCCTAGGCTCCGCCCACCCCAGTCATTCTCTTTGCCGTTGCACAGGCAACATCTCCACGGAGATGGTTAAGAGTTTTTTTGGTGTTTAAATGTAGTTTTATTCTTCTATCAAGTGTTTGTTATTTTAAAATAGTGCTGGTATGTACTATTTACTCTGAAACAGAAAAGGATGAAGATTTCTGTTTGTAAGAGGAAGATGATTTTAGCACAGTAACTAAAATCGATTGCTGTTTCCACACAGGACTGTTGAGATGAAGTAACTTCAGTTGGGGGAAACAGTTAGCAGTCTTTTCTGCTTATGGTATGACTAGCCATATTTCTAACAAGACCATGTAATGCTGGAAGGCTGTCATTTCCCCTCATGGGGACCGGTAAGCCATTTTCTTAGTTAAACATAAAAGAATAAAGGGCTTCAAAAAGGGCTTAAAAACTGGTAGACATTTTTCTGGGCTAAAACAATTGCTTTACTAGGCATATTATGCAGATTCTAACTAATTATTGGTATTATAATCTTGGGGAATGTTTAGAAAAACGGCAGGCACTGTGTTGGACACCTTTTTCAGATGGGGGCCTTTCTAGTTATAGACAGAGCCTCATTCTGGGACTGTATAGGGGTTAAATGTAAAAACGGCTCCAGTTCCGTTAATTTAAGGGTTAAAGCTCTGAAATTTGGTGTGCAATACTTTTAATGCTTTAAGACACTGTGGTGAAATTTTGGTGAATTTTGAACAATTCCTTCATACTTTTTCACATATTCAGTAATAAAGTGTTTTCAGTTTGAAATTTAAAGTGACAGTAACGGTTTTATTTTAAAACGTTTTTTGTGCTTTGTTGACAAGTTTAAGCCTGTTTAACATGTCTGTACCATCAGATAAGCTATGTTCTATATGTATGAAAGCCAATGTGTCTCCCCATTTAAATTTATGTGATAATTGTGCCATAGTGTCCAAACAAAGTAAGGACAGTAATGCAACAGATAATTATATTGCCCAAGATGATTCCTCAAATGAGGGGAGTAAACATGATACTACATCATCCCCTACTGTGTCTACACCAGTTATGCCCACACAGGAGGCCCCTAGTACATCTAGTGCGCCAATACTTATTACTAGGCTTACCAGAAGTCCCACTTTTACTGGGATTGTCCCGGTTTGGAGGTGCTGTCCCAGTGTCCCACCCAGTTGTTCATTCTGTCCCAGTAGGGTTGCCACCTCCAGGTTTCAAATCATGTATCCGGGTTTCAGACCACCTGAAACCCAGACACATTATTCAAAATGACTGAACTGTGGCTCTCCAGCATAGTTGGATGTTGGTACTTTGTTACATACAGCCCTTCTTAGCTTAACGTTCGTGTCCTTCAAAGTTTACATTTAGTAATACAGGCTGAGTGAGCTGCATAGGGTTTTTTAATTTTGTAGTACTACTTGGTTTATTTTTCTAAGAATGTAACACCCCCCCGACCCCTGGTGACATTGCCGGTAATACACCTTTAGGGGAATCATATGGGTATGACTAGGAAGTACAGACAGGAAGGATTTTTGGCCTGGATCTTGCTTTACTTCATGCAGGATAGCATTTTGGCTATAATCTTCCTGCATTATGGTATAGAGTAGCCTCTTAAACAGCTTTAGCAGGTACGTGTTTCTTTATTACTTTCATTCAATGTTGTATTTATGCCTTATCAGTATTTGGCTCTGTTCCTTAATTAGACACATAAAACACATATTACACTGCAGATATTAAATTGTGAAATTGATCATTATGAAAGTGATAATTATGCTTGATGTTTGGCATTATTTAGAATCTGAGATTTAGATTAATGATTTATTTGCCATGACATCGTAATGGTGCCTCTTTCACTAGGGGGTGGTGTTATGGTCTATTTAAACTGTGTGATTCACTTGTTTGACTGAGGAAGGGTAGAGTATCCACGAAACATTACACACATAAAAGCTACTACTTTAAAAGGACCGGTAATTGCTACGCCCCCTTGACCACGCTCCTGACCACACCCCCACTGGCACCGCACCAGGTGGTCCCAGTTTCACCTCTAAAAATTATGGTAAGCCTACTTATTACCATGCAACAATTAACGGCTGTAATGGATAACTCCATAGCAAATCTTTTATCCAAAATGCCTACTTATCAGAGAAAGCGCGATTGCTCTGTTTTAAACACTGAAGAGCAAGAGGGCGCTGATGATAACTGTTCTGACATACCCTCACACCAATCTCAAGGGACCATGAGGGAGGTTTTGTCTGATGGAGAAATTTCAGATTCAGGAAAAATTTCTCATCAAGCTGAACCTGATGTTGTGACATTTAAATTTAAATTAGAACATCTCCGCGCACTGCTTAAGGAGGTGTTATCTACTCTGGATGATTGTGACAATTTGGTCATTCCAGAGAAATTATGTAAGATGGACAAGTTCCTAGAGGTTCCGGTGCCCCCCGACGCTTTTCCTATAACCAAGCGGGTGGCGGACATAGTAAATAAAGAGTGGGAAAGGCCCGGCATACCTTTTGTTCCCCCCCCCCTATATTTAAGAAATTATTTCCTATAGTCGACCCCAGAAAGGACTTATGGCAGACAGTCCCCAAGGTCGAGGGGGCGGTTTCTACTCTAAACAAACGCACTACTATTCCTATCGAAGATAGTTGTGCTTTCAAAGATCCTATGGATAAGAAATTAGAGGGTTTGCTTAAAAAGATTTTTGTACAGCAAGGTTACCTTCTACAACCAATTTCATGCATTGTTCCTGTCACTACGGCAGCGTGTTTCTGGTTCGAGGAACTAGAAAAATTGCTCAGTAAAGAATCTTCGTATGAGGAGGTTATGGACAGAGTTCAAGCACTTAAATTGGCTAACTCTTTTGTTTTAGATGCCGCTTTGCAATTAGCTAGATTAGCGGCGAAAAATTCAGGGTTTGCTATCGTGGCGCGCAGAGTGCTTTGGCTAAAGTCTTGGTCAGCGGATGTGTCTTCCAAGACAAAATTGCTTAACATTCCTTTCAAAGGTAAAACATTATTTGGACCTGATTTGAAAGAGATTATTTCAGACATCACTGGGGGAAAGGGCCACGCCCTCCCACAGGATAGGTCTTTTAAGGCTAATAATAAGCCTAATTTTCGTCCCTTTCGCAGAAACGGACCAGTCTCTAATTCTGTATCCTCTAAGCAAGAGGGTAATACTTCACAACCCAAACCAGCCTGGAAACCAATGCAAGGCTGGAACAAGGGTAAGCAGGCCAAGAAGCCTACCACTGCTACCAAAACAGCATGAAGGGATAGCCCCCGATCCGGGACCGGATCTAGTGGGGGGCAGACTTTCTCTCTTTGCTCAGGCTTGGGCAAGAGATGTTCAGGATCCTTGGGCGCTAGAAATAGTTTCTCAAGGTTATCTCCTGGAATTCAAGGAACTACCCCCAAGGGGAAGGTTCCACAGGTCTCAATTATCTTCAAACCAAATAAAGAGACAGGCATTCTTACATTGTGTAGAAGACCTGTTAAAGATGGGAGTGATACATCCAGTTCCAATAAGAGAACAAGGAATGGGATTTTATTCCAATCTGTTCATAGTTCCCAAAAAAGAGGGAACATTCAGACCAATTTTGGATCTAAAGATCCTAAACAAATTTCTCAGGGTACCATCGCTCAAAATGGAAACTATTCGAACGATCCTACCTACTATCCAGGAAAATCAATTTATGACTACCGTGGATTTAAAGGATGCGTACCTACATATTCCTATCCACAAGGAACATCATCAGTTCCTAAGGTTCGCTTTTCTGGACAAGCATTACCAGTTTGTGGCACTTCCATTTGGATTAGCCACTGCTCCAAGGATTTTCACAAAGGTACTAGGGTCCCTTCTAGCGGTTCTAAGACCAAGGGGCATTGCAGTAGTACCTTACTTGGATGACATCCTGATTCAAGCGTCGACCCTGTCAAAAGCAAAGGCTCATACAGACATCGTCCTAGCCTTTCTCAGATCTCACGGATGGAAGGTGAACAAAGAAAACATTTCTCTGTCCCCATCAACAAGAGTTCCCTTCTTGGGAACAATAATAGATTCCTTAGAAATGAGGATTTTTCTGACAGAGGTCAGAAAATCAAAACTTCTAAGCTCTTGTCAAGTACTTCATTCTGTTCCTCGTCCTTCCATAGCGCAGTGCATGGAAGTAATAGGATTGATGGTTGCAACAATGGACATAGTTCCTTTTGCACGAATTCATCTAAGACCATTACAACTGTGCATGCTCAGACAGTGGAATGGGGATTATACAGACTTGTCTCCGACGATTCAAGTAGATCAAAAGACCAGAGATTCTCTCCGTTGGTGGCTGACCCTGGACAATCTGTCACAGGGAATGAGCTTCCGCAGACCAGAGTGGGTCATTGTCACGACCGACGCCAGCCTAGTGTCTGGGAATCCCTGAAAGCTCAGGGTCTATGGTCTCGGGAAGAGTCTCTTCTCCCGATAAACATTCTGGAACTGAGAGCGATATTCAATGCTCTCAGAGCTTGGCCTCAACTAGCAAAGGCCAAATTCATAAGGTTTGAGTCAGACAACATAACGACCGTTGCATATATCAATCATCAGGGGGGAACAAGGACTTCCCTGGCGATGAAAGAAGTGACCAAGATAATTCAATGGGCAGAGGATCACTCCTGCCACTTGTCTGCGATCCACATCCCAGGAGTGGAAAATTGGGAAGCGGATTTTCTGAGTCGTCAGACATTCCATCCGGGGGAGTGGGAACTCCATCCGGAAATCTTTGCCCAAATAACTCAATTATGGGGCATTCCAGACATGGATCTGATGGCGTCTCGTCAGAACTTCAAGGTTCCTTGCTACGGGTCCAGATCCAGGGATCCCAAGGCGACCCTAGTAGATGCACTAGTAGCACCTTGGACCTTCAACCTAGCTTATGTATTCCCACCGTTTCCTCTCATCCCCAGGCTGGTAGCCAGGATCAATCAGGAGAGGGCCTCGGTGATCTTGATAGCTCCTGCGTGGCCACGCAGGACTTGGTATGCAGACCTGGTGAATATGTCATAGGCTCCACCATGGAAGCTACCTTTGAGACAGGACCTTCTTGTTCAGGGTCCATTCGAACATCCGAATCTGGTTTCCCTCCAACTGACGGCTTGGAGATTGAACGCTTGATTTTATCAAAGCGTGGGTTTTCAGATTCTGTAATAGATACTCTGATTCAGGCTAGAAAGCCTGTAACTAGAAAAATTTACCATAAAATATGGAAAAAAATATATCTGTTGGTGTGAATCTAAAGGATTCCCATGGAACAAGATAAAAATTCCTAAGATTCTATCCTTTCTACAAGAAGGTTTGGAGAAAGGATTATCTGCAAGTTCTCTGAAGGGACAGATCTCTGCTTTATCTGTTTTACTTCACAAAAGACTGGCAGCTGTGCCAGATGTTCAAGCATTTGTTCAGGCTCTGGTTAGGATCAAGCCTGTTTACAGACCTTTGACTCCTCCCTGGAGTCTAAATCTAGTTCTTTCAGTTCTTCAAGGGGTTCCGTTTGAACCCTTACATTCCGTAGATATTAAGTTATTATCTTGGAAAGTTTTGTTTTTGGTTGCAATTTCTTCTGCTAGAAGAGTTTCAGAGTTATCTGCTCTGCAGTGTTCTCCGCCCTATCTGGTGTTCCATGCAGATAAGGTGGTTTTGCGTACTAAGCCTGGTTTTCTTCCGAAAGTTGTTTCCAACAAAAATATTATCCAGGAGATAGTTGTACCTTCTTTGTGTCCGAATCCAGTTTCAAAGAAGGAACGTTTGTTACACAATTCGGACGTAGTCCGTGCTCTAAAATTCTATTTATAGGCTACTAAAGATTTCAGACAAACATCTTCCTTGTTTGTTGTTTATTCTGGTAAAAGGAGAGGTCAAAAAGCGACTTCTACCTCTCTTTCCTTTTGGCTTAAAAGCATTATCCGATTGGCTTATGAGACTGCCGGACGGCAGCCTCCTGAAAGAATCACAGCTCACTCCACTAGGGCTGTGGCTTCCACATGGGCCTTCAAGAACGAGGCTTCTGTTGACCAGATATGTAAGGCAGCGACTTGGTCTTCACTGCACACTTTTGCCAAATTTTACAAATTTGATACTTTTGCTTCTTCGGAGGCTATTTTTGGGAGAAAGGTTTTGCAAGCCGTGGTGCCTTCCATTTAGGTGACCTGATTTGCTCCCTCCCTTCATCCGTGTCCTAAAGCTTTGGTATTGGTTGCCACAAGTAAGGATGACGCCGTGGACCGGACACACCAATGTTGGAGAAAACAGAATTTATGCTTACCTGATAAATTACTTTCTCCAACGGTGTGTCCGGTCCACGGCCCGCCCTGGTTTTTTTAATCAGGTCTGATGAATTATTTTCTCTAACTACAGTCACCACGGTATCATATGGTTTCTCCTATATATATTTCCTCCGTTCCGTCGGTCGAATGACTGGGGTGGGCGGAGCCTAGGAGGGATCATGTGACCAGCTTTGCTGGGACTCTTTGCCATTTCCTGTTGGGGAAGAGAATATCCCTACAAGTAAGGATGACGCCGTGGACCGGACACACCGTTGGAGAAAGTAATTTATCAGGTAAGCATAAATTCTGTTTTTTGAGTTAAAATGTGATTCAAGAAATACCAGTCACTTACAACTGTTGGGCACAACAAGGATTCTTCCCAGGGAAAAACCAGTTTGCAATGCTGAGTCTTGGAAAAACAAGGATCTTCGGAATTCCGGGAACAATTACAGAAATAACACACCAGGCAGGTTGTCATCAGTAATGCTCATTTATTATGGGTCATGACACTTGTTTAAATAGGCATAGTTACATGCAGACATCCTATACGTAACAAATTACCATTGGCTAAACAAATCACCTTATGGCCCCATGACCCCATTTAGTATTTAGCATAGTATGGCATGGCATGACATAACATAATATGTGTTGGAGGAAGGTGACAGGAAAATTAACGTTTGTGATTACAACAGATAATGTATACAACATATGGGTCATGTGTCTTCAGTTGAGCGTTGTGGTCAGACATATGTCTTTAAATGAACGTTGTGGTCAGAGAAAAAAAGGAAGTATCTCTAAATCACAGATTTTACAGACAAGAGCAGACAGAGAAAAATAAAATATAATGTTAAATGTTTAGCAACTTTACGAGTGGTGCAGAATGAAAGCAGTTTTTAACATTATATGTGATATGAAGTGAATGAGTGCATGTGAAACAGGTAATATTACCTGACAACAACTAGGGATTTTACTCTGCTCTTTTCTTAGTCAAGAAAAAGGACAACTCGTGGATGCCTGTCCTGGACGTTCTGGAGTTAAAATCTCATCTGGTTGTTTGAAGATTAAAGGGACAGTCTAATCAAAATTAAACTTTTATGGTTAAGTTAAGGCATGTCATTTTAAACAACTTTACAATTTACTTTTCTCTTGTAAGGTGTATCCAGTCCACGGGTTCATCCATTACTTGTGGGATATTCTCACAAGTTGCAAAGAGGACACCCACAGCAGAGCTGTCTATATAGCTCCTCCCCTAACCCCCACCCCCAGTCATTCTCTTTGCAACTCTCGACAAGATAGGAAGTGTAGTTTTTTTACTTCAATCAAGAGTTTGTTATTTTAAACGGTACCGGCGTTGTACTGTTTGCTCTCAGGCAGAAATTAGAAGAAGAGTTCTGCCTGGAGGTTGATGATCTTAGCGGTTTGTAACTAAGGTCCATTGCTGTTCTCATACATAACTGAAGAGTATGGGAAAACTTCAGCTGGGGGAACGGCCTGCAGATTGTCTGCTTTGAGGTATGTTCAGTATAATTGTTCTAGAGAGATGATAAGTTCTGGAAAATACTGACAGATCCTTTTTAGAAATGAGGTAAGCTAGATACAGTGATTTCATAACGACTGGGATCAAGCTTGCAAAACTGTGTAATTTTCATGTAATATGTCTCTGGTGTTTAAATTGATAAAAACGTTTGCACATGAAGGTTGTTTTTTTGGAGAGGGTTAAAACTTTTTGTCCACATGGCTGTTCAGAAAAACTTTATTTGTCATTATGGCTTTTCAGTAACTCCTAGGTGTGTTTCTTTATGGCCTCTCTGACATTGAGTATGGTGGGAGGGGCCTATGTTCGCGCCTCAGTTGCGCAGTTGTTTTTCTTGCTCAGACATCAAGCTTCCCTAGAGGAGTCCTTCTGTATCTGAGGACCACTAAAGAGGGTTTATTCCATTCCTGTTCGTTCCTAAAGGGGCAGGTCGGCGCCACAGCTCTGTTTAGCGGTTTTGTACAGTGGTAGACGTTTTTTCAATCCGTTTTGGGGGCCAAAGGGTTAATCGTCCATTTGCAAGTGGGTGCAATATTACTTGGGTCTCATATACACACTGTAAAAATTTCGAAGTGTTTACTGCTTTATTCACTGTTTTGCTGTTTAAGTGCTACTTTTTTTCTCTTAAAGGTACAGTACCGTTTTGATGAAATTGCTGTTTTCTCCAACATTGGTGTGTCCGGTCCACGGCGTCATCCTTACTTGTGGGAATATCTCTTCCCCAACAGGAAATGGCAAAGAGTCCCAGCAAAAGCTGCCCATATAGTCCCTCCTAGGCTCCGCCCACCCCAGTCATTCTCTTTGCCGTTGCACAGGCAACATCTCCACGGAGATGGTTAAGAGTATGTGGTGTTTAGTTGTAGTTTTTTATTCTACTATCAAGAGTTTGTTATTTTAAAATAGTGCTGGTATGTACTATTTACTCTGAAACAGAAAAAGATGAAGAGTTCTGTTTGTGAGAGGAAGATGATTTTAGCAGCAGTAACTAAAATCGTTTGTTGTTTCCACATTGGACTGTTGAGATGAAGTAACTTCAGTTGGGGGAAACAGTTAGCAGACTTTTCTGCTTAAGGTATGACTAGCCATATTTCTAACAAGACTGTGTAATGCTGGAAGGCTGTCATTTCCCCTCATGGGGACCGGTAAGCCATTTTCTTAGTCTCAAACAGAATAAAGGGCTTAATATGGGCTATAAAACTGGTAGACACTTTTATGGGCAAAATGGATTGCTTTATTTGAGCTTTTTATACATGTTTATGTTTGAAATTCACACTTATAAGCTTGGGGAACATTTTTTAACGTCAGGCACTGAGTTAGACACCTTTTCAGTCAGGAAGGGCCTTCCCAGTTGTAGGCTGAGCCTCATTTTCGCGCCATTACTGCGCAGTTACTTTTGAGAGCAAGACATGCAGATGCATGTGTGTGGATCTGAAAGTAGTTGGAAAGGTTCCTAGAAGGCTTCATTTGGTATCATATTCCCCCCTGGGTTTGGTAAAGTCGCAGCAAAGGCTGTAGCTGGGACTGTAGAGGGGTTAAAACTGTAACCGGCTCCAGTTTCCTCATTTTAAGGGTTAAAGCTCTGAAAATTGGTGTGCAATACTTTTAATGCTTTAAGACACTGTGGTGAAAATTTGCTAAATTTTGAACAATTCCTTCATACTTTTTCACATATTCAGTAATAAAGTGTGCACTGTTTAAAATTTAAAGAGACAGTAACGGTTTTGTTTTAAAACGGTTTTTGTGTTTTATTGACAAGTTTAAGCCTGTTTAACATGTCTGTACCTTCAGATAAGCTATGTTCTATATGTATGAAAGTCAATGTGTCTCCCCCTTCAAAATTGTGTGATAATTGTGCCATAGCGTCCAAACAAAGTAAGGACAGTACTGCCACAGATAGTAAAATTGCCCAAGATGTTTCATCAGATGAAGGGAGTAGACATAGTTTCTACATCATCTCCTTCTGTGTCTATGCCAGTTTTTCCCATGCAGGAGGCCCCTAGTACTTCTAGCGTGCCAATGCTTATTACTATGCAACAGATGACGGCAGTAATGGATAACTCCATAGCAAATATTTTATCCAAAATGCCTGCATATCAGAGAAAGCGCGATTGCTCTGTTTTAAACACGGAAGAGCAGGAGGGTGCTGATGATAATTGCTCTGTCATACCCTCACACCAATCTGAAGGGGCCATGAGGGAGGTTTTGTCAGATGGGGAAATTTCAGATTCAGGAAAAATTTCTCAACAGGCTGAACCTGATGTTGTGACATTTAAATTTAAGTTAGAGCATCTCCGTGCACTGCTTAAGGAGGTGTTATCTACTCTGGATGATTGTGACAACTTGGTCATTCCAGAAAAATTATGCAAGATGGGCAAGTTCCTAGAGGTTCCGGTGCACCCCGACGCTTTTCCTATACACAAGCGGGTGGCGGACATAGTGAATAAGGAGTGGGAGAAGCCCGGCATACCTTTTGTTCCCCCTCCTATATTTAAGAAATTATTTCCTATGGTCGACTTCAGAAAGGACTTATGGCAGACAGTCCCTAAGGTCGAGGGGGCAGTTTCTACTTTAAACAAGCGCACTACTATTCCTATCGAGGATAATTGTGCTTTCAAAGATCCTATGGATAAAAAATTGGAGGGTTTGCTTAAAAAGATTTTTGTACAGCAAGGTTACCTCCTGCAACCCATTTCGTGCATTGTTCCTGTCACTACAGCAGCGTGGTTCTGGTTCGAGGAACTAGAAAAGTCGCTCAGTAGAGAGACTCCGTATGAGGAGTTTATGGACAGAGTCCACGCACTCAAGTTGGCTAATTCTTTTATTTTAGATGCCGCTTTGCAATTAGCTAGATTAGCGGCGAAAAATTCAGGGTTTGCAATTGTGGTGCGCAGAGCGCTTTGGCTAAAGTCTTGGTCAGCGGATGTATCTTCCAAGACAAAATTGCTTAATATCCCCTTCAAGGGTAAAACTCTCTTTGGGCCAGAATTGAAAGAGATTATCTCAGACATCAGTGGGGGAAAGGGCCACGCCCTTCCACAAGATAGGCCTTTCAAAGCCAAGAATAAGTCTAATTTTCGTTCCTATCGCAAATTTCAGGAATGGACCGGCCTCTAATTCCGCATCCTCTAAACAAGAGGGTAATGCTTCACAAACCAAACCAGCCTGGAAACCGATGCAAGGCTGGAACAAGGGTAAGCAGGCCAAGAAGCCTGCTGCTGCTAACAAAACAGCATGAAGGAGTAGCCCCCGATCCGGGACCGGATCTAGTAGGGGGCAGACTCTCTCTCTTTGCTCAGGCTTGGGCAAGAGATGTTCAGGATCCCTGGGCACTAGAAATAGTCTCTCAGGGTTATCTTCTGGAATTCAAGGAACTACCCCCAAGGGGAAGGTTCCACATGTCTCACTTAACCTCAAACCAAATAAAGGCATTCTTACATTGTGTAGAAGACCTGTTAAAATGGGAGTGATACACCCAGTTTCAACGGCGGAACAGGGAATGGGATTTTACTCAAATCTGTTTGTAGTTCCCAAAAAAGAGGGAACTTTCAGACCAATTCTGGATTTAAAGATCCTAAACAAATTTCTCAGGGTTCCATCGTTCAAAATGGAGACCATTCGAACGATTCTACCTACAATCCAGGAAGGTCAATTTATGACTACCGTGGACCTAAAGGATGCGTATCTACATATTCCTATCCACAAGGATCATCATCAGTTCCTAAGGTTCGCCTTTCTGGACAAACATTACCAGTTTGTGGCCCTCCCATTCGGGTTAGCCACTGCTCCAAGGATTTTCACAAAGGTACTCGGGTCCCTTCTAGCGGTTCTAAGACCAAGGGGCATTGCAGTAGTACCTTACTTGGACGACATTCTGATACAAGCGTCGTCTCTCTCAAAAGCAAAGGCTCACACAGACATCTGGCCTTTCTCAGATCTCACGGATAGAAGGTGAACATAGAAAAAAGTTCCCTGTCTCCGTCGACAAGAGTTCCTTTCTTGGGAACAATAATAGATTCTTTAGAAATGAGGATTTTCCTGACAGAAGTCAGAAAGTCAAAACTTCTAAACGCTTGTCAAGTTCTTCATTCTATTCCACGTCCTTCCGTAGCTCAGTGCATGGAAGTAGTAGGGTTGATGGTTGCAGCAATGGACAAAGTTCCTTTTGCGCGAATTCATCTAAGACCATTACAACTGTGCATGCTGAAACAGTGGAATGGGGACTATACAGACTTGTCTCCAGTGATTCAAGTAGATCAGAAGACCAGAGACTCACTCCGTTGGTGGTTATCCCTGGACCACCTGTCCCAGGGAATGAGCTTCCGCAGACCAGAGTGGGTCATCGTCACGACCGACGCCAGTCTAGCAGGCTGGGGCGCGGTCTGGGAATCCCTGAAAGCTCAGGGACTATGGTCTCGGGAAGAGTCTCTTCTCCCGATAAACATTCTGGAACTGAGAGCGATATTCAATGCTCTCAGGGCTTGGCCTCAACTGGCAAAGGCCAGATTTATAAGATTCCAATCAGACAACATGACGACTGTTGCTTATATCAATCATCAGGGGGGAACAAGGAGTTCCCTGGCGATGAGAGAAGTGACCAAAATAATAGAATGGGCGGAGGATCACTCCTGCCACCTATCTGCGATCCACATCCCAGGAGTGGAAAACTGGGAGGCGGATTATTTGAGTCGTCAGACATTCCATCCGGGGGAGTGGGAACTTAACCCGGAGATCTTTGCCCAATTAACTCAATTATGGGGCATTCCAGACATGGATCTGATGGCGTCTCGTCAGAACTTCAAGGTTCCTTGCTACGGGTCCAGATACAGGGATCCCAAGGCGACTCTAGTGGATGCACTAGTAGCGCCTTGGACCTTCAACCTAGCTTATGTGTTTCCACCGTTTCCTCTCATTCCCAGGCTGGTAGCCAGGATCAAGCAGGAGAGGGCCTCGGTGATCTTGATAGCTCCTGCGTGGCCACGCAGGACTTGGTATGCAGACCTGGTGAATATGTCATCGGTTCCACCATGGAAGCTACCTTTGAGACAGGACCTTCTTGTACAGGGTCCATTCGAACATCCAACTCTGGTCTCCCTCCAGCTGACGGCTTGGAAATTGAACGCTTGATTCTATCAAAGCGTGGGTTTTCAGATTCTGTGATAGATACTCTGGTTCAAGCCAGAAAACCGGTAACTAGAAAGATTTACCATAAAATATGGAAAAGATATATCTGCTGGTGTGAATCCAAGGGATTCCCATGGAATGAGATCAAAATTCCTAAGATCCTTTCCTTTCTACAAGAAGGTTTGGATAAAGGATTATCAGCGAGTTCTCTAAAGCAGTGTTTTTCAACCAGTGTGCCGTGGCACACTAGTGTGCCATGAGAGATCCTCAGGTGTGCCGGCAGACTGACAACAGTGTGACATATTTTTTAAACTTTGCTTGTTTTTTACTCCCAGTGCAGGGGTAGTTTGTAGGAGGCATGGCATAACAGCACAATACATACAGTATGTGTGTGTTTGTGTGTATGTGTATATATATGCTGTATTAGGCTACAATGTGTGATTTTTTTAAACTTTTGGGAAGGTGGTGTGCCACAGGATTTTTTAATGTAAAAAAGTGTGCCACGGCAAAAAAAAGGTTAAAAATCACTGCTCTAAAGGGACAGATTTCTGCGTTATCTGTCTTACTACACAAACGACTGGCAGCTAGTTCTTTCAGTTCTACAAGGGGTTCCGTTTGAACCTTTACATTCCATAGATATTAAGTTGTTATCTTGCTATTTCTTCTGCTAGAAGAGTTTCTGAGTTATCTGCTTTGCAGTGTTCTCCGCCCTATCTGGTGTTCCATTCAGATAAGGTTGTTTTGCGTACTAAACCTGGTTTTCTTCCAAAGGTTGTTTCCAACAAAAATATTAACCAGGAGATAGTTGTACCTTCTTTGTGTCCGAATCCAGTTTCAAAGAAGGAACGTTTGTTACACAATTTAGACGTAGTCCGTGCTCTAAAATTCTATTTAGAAGCTACAAAAGAGTTCAGACAAACATCTTCTCTGTTTGTCGTCTATTCTGGTAAAAGGAGAGGTCAAAAAGCGACTTCTACCTCTCTTTCCTTTTGGCTTAAAAGCATCATCCGATTGGCTTACGAGACTGCCGGACGGCAGCCTCCTGAAAGAATCACAGCTCACTCTACGAGGGCTGTGGCTTCCACATGGGCCTTCAAGAAAGAGGCTTCTGTTGATCAGATATGTAAGGCAGCGACTTGGTCTTCACTGCACACTTTTGCCAAATTTTACAAATTTGATACTTTTGCTTCTTCAGAGGCTATTTTTGGGAGAAAGGTTTTGCAAGCCGTGGTGCCTTCTGTTTAGGTAACCTGATTTGCTCCCACCCTTCATCCGTGTCCTAAAGCTTTGGTATTGGTTCCCACAAGTAAGGATGACGCCGTGGACCGGACACACCAATGTTGGAGAAAACAGAATTTATGCTTACCTGATAAATTACTTTCTCCAACGGTGTGTCCGGTCCACGGCCCGCCCTGGTTTTTTAATCAGGTTTGATTAATTATTTTCTCTAACTACAGTCACCACGGCACCCTATGGTTTCTCCTGTTTTTTCCTCCTGTCCGTCGGTCGAATGACTGGGGTGGGCGGAGCCTAGGAGGGACTATATGGGCAGCTTTTGCTGGGACTCTTTGCCATTTCCTGTTGGGGAAGAGATATTCCCACAAGTAAGGATGACGCCGTGGACCGGACACACCGTTGGAGAAAGTAATTTATCAGGTAAGCATAAATTCTGTTTTTTGTTTAATGAAGTGTTTTCCAAGCTTGCTTGTGTCTTTGCTGGTCTGTTAAACATGTCTGATATAGAAGAATCTACCTGTTCAATATGTTTAGAAGCCATTGTGGAACCCCCTCTTAGAATGTGTACCACTTGTACTGAACTATCTATAAGCTACAAAGACCATATTGTGGCTTTAAAAAATAGATTACCAGAGGATTCTCAGTTTGTAAGAAGGGAGATTATGCCATCTAGCTCTCCCCATGGGTCTGAACCCGTAATACCCGCACAAACGACGCCATCTACATCTAGCGCGTCTAATTCCTTTACTTTACGAGACATGGCGGCAGTTATGAATTCTACTCTCACTGAGGTGTTGTCTAAACTGCCAGGGTTACAGGGAAAGCGAGACAGCTCTGGGGCTAGAACAAATACAGAGCTTTCTGATGCTTTAGTAGATATGTCCGATATGCCCTCTCAATGTTCCGAAGCGGGTGCAAGGGACTTGGTATCTGAGGGTGACATTTTAGATTCAGGGAAGTCAGTACTTCAGCTTGACTCTGATATGACATCATTTAAATTTAAGCTTGAACACCTCCGTTTATTGCTTAGGGAGGTCTTAACGACTCTGGATGATTGTGACCCCATTGTGGTACCAGAGAAGTTGTGTAAAATGGACAAGTACTTTGCAGTGCCTGTTTACACTGATGTTTTCCCAGTTCCTAAGAGGTTTTTGTAAATTATAACTAAGGAATGGGATAGACCAGGTATTCTGTTCTCTCCCCCTCCTGTGTTTAAAAAGATGTTTCCCATAGCTGACGCCATGCGGGATTTGTGGCAATCGGTCCCTAAGGTGGAGGGAGCTATTTCTACTTTAGCTAAGCGTGCAACTATTCCGATTGAGGACAGTTGTGCTTTCAAGGATCCTATGGATAAAAAATTGGAGGGTATCCTAAAGAAAATCTTCACACATCAGGGTTTTCTTCTCCAGCCTCTCGCATGCATTGCTCCAGTTACGGCTGCAGCGGCCTTTTTGTTCAAGTCTCTGGAAGAGGCTCTACAAGTGGAGACTCCGTTGGAGGAGATTTTTGACAGGATTAAAGCATCAAAGTCTAAGCTTCTTAACATTCCCTTCAAAGGAAAGACCCTATTCGGGCCTGGTCTGAAGGAGATCATTTCTGATATTACTGGGGGAAAAGGGCACGCCCTCCCCCAGGATAAGTCTAATAAGTTAAGGATCAGACAGACTAATTTTCGCTCCTTTCGAAACTTCAGGAGTGGCGCGGCTGCCGCTTCCCTTAGTACAAAACAGGAGGGAAATTTTGCCCAGTCCAAACCTGTCTGGAGACCTAACCAGACTTGGAACAAGGGGAAGCAGGCTAAAAAGCCAGCTGCTGCCTCTAAGACAGCATGAAGGAGTAGCCCCCGATCCGGGACCGGATCTAGTAGGGGGCAGACTTTCTCTCTTCGCCCAGGCTTGGGCAAGAGACGTTCAGAATCCCTGGGCAGTGGAAATCGTTTCCCAGGGATATCTTCTGGAATTCAAAGATTCTTCTCCAAAGGGGAGATTTCATCTCTCACAATTATCTGCAAACCAGATAAAAAGAGAGGCATTCTTACATTGCGTTCAAGACCTTCTGGTTATGGGAGTGATCCACCCCGTTCCAAGGGAGGAACAGGGGCAGGGTTTCTATTTGAACCTGTTTATAGTTCCCAAAAAAGAGGGGACTTTCAGACCAATCTTGGATCTCAAGATCTTAAACAAATTCCTCAGGGTCCTATCCTTCAAGATGGAGACAATTCAAATCATTTTTCCTATGATCCAGGAAGGTCAATCTATGTCTACCGTGGACTTAAAGGATGCTTATCTCCACATTCCGATTCACAGAAATCATCATCAGTTCCTCAGGTTCGCCTTCCTAGACAGGCATTATCAGTTTGTGGCTCTTCCCTTCGGGTTAGCCACGGCGCCAAGAATATTTCTCCAACATAGGTGTGTCCGGTCCACGGCGTCATCCTTACTTGTGGGATATTCTCTTCCCCAACAGGAAATGGCAAAGAGCCCAGCAAAGCTGGTCACATGATCCCTCCTAGGCTCCGCCTACCCCAGTCATTCTCTTTGCCGTTGTACAGGCAACATCTCCACGGAGATGGCTTAGAGTTTTTTAGTGTTTAACTGTAGTTTTTCATTATTCAATCAAGAGTTTGTTATTTTGAAATAGTGCTGGTATGTACTATTTACTCAGAAACAGAAAAGAGATGAAGATTTCTGTTTGTATGAGGAAAATGATTTTAGCAACCGTAACTAAAATCCATGGCTGTTCCACACAGGACTGTTGAGAGCAATTAACTTCAGTTGGGGGAACAGTATGCAGTCTCTTGCTGCTTGAGGTATGACACATTCTAACAAGACGATGTAATGCTGGAAGCTGTCATTTTCCCTATGGGATCCGGTAAGCCATGTTTATTACGATCGTAAATAAGGGCTTCACAAGGGCTTATTTAGACTGTAGACTTTTCTGGGCTAAATCGATTCATTATTAACATATATTTAGCCTTGAGGAATCATTTTATCTGGGTATTTTGATATAATAATATCGGCAGGCACTGTATTAGACACCTTATTTCTTAGGGGCTTTCCCAAAGCATAAGCAGAGTCTCATTTTCGCGCCGGTGTGGCGCACTTGTTTTTGAGAGGCATGGCATGCAGTCGCATGTGAGAGGAGCTCTGATACTTAGAAAAGACTTTCTGAAGGCTTCATTTGGTATCGTATTCCCCTTTGGGTTTGGTTGGGTCTCAGCAAAGCAGATACCAGGGACTGTAAAGGGGTTAAAGCTTAAAACGGCTCCGGTTCCGTTATTTTAAGGGTTAAAGCTTCCAAATTTGGTGTGCAATATTTTTAAGGCTTTAAGACACTGTGGTGAAAATTTGGTGAATTTTGAACAATTCCTTCATGTTTTTTCGCAATTCAGGCTCTGGTTAGAATTAAGCCTGTTTACAAACCTTTGACTCCTCCTTGGAGTCTCAATTTAGTTCTTTCAGTTCTTCAGGGGGTTCCGTTTGAACCCTTGCATTCCGTTGATATTAAGTTATTATCTTGGAAAGTTTTGTTTTTAGTTGCAATTTCTTCTGCTAGAAGAGTTTCAGAATTATCTGCTCTGCAGTGTTCTCCTCCTTATCTGGTGTTCCATGCAGATAAGGTGGTTTTACGTACTAAACCTGGTTTTCTTCCAAAAGTTGTTTCTAACAAAAACATTAACCAGGAGATTATCGTACCTTCTCTGTGTCCGAAACCAGTTTCAAAGAAGGAACGTTTGTTGCACAATTTGGATGTTGTTCGCGCTCTAAAATTCTATTTAGATGCTACAAAGGATTTTAGACAAACATCTTCCTTGTTTGTTGTTTATTCAGGTAAAAGGAGAGGTCAAAAAGCAACTTCTACCTCTCTCTCTTTTTGGATTAAAAGCATCATCAAATTGGCTTACGAGACTGCCGGACGGCAGCCTCCCGAAAGAATCACAGCTCATTCCACGAGGGCTGTGGCTTCCACATGGGCCTTCAAGAACGAGGCTTCTGTTGATCAGATATGTAGGGCAGCGACTTGGTCTTCACTGCACACTTTTACCAAATTTTACAAGTTTGATACTTTTGCTTCTTCTGAGGCTATTTTTGGGAGAAAGGTTTTGCAAGCCGTGGTGCCTTCCATTTAGGTGACCTGATTTGCTCCCTCCCTTCATCCGTGTCCTAAAGCTTTGGTATTGGTTCCCACAAGTAAGGATGACGCCGTGGACCGGACACACCTATGTTGGAGAAAACAGAATTTATGTTTACCTGATAAATTACTTTCTCCAACGGTGTGTCCGGTCCACGGCCCGCCCTGGTTTTTTTAATCAGGTCTGATAATTTATTTTCTTTAACTACAGTCACCACGGTACCATATGGTTTCTCCTATGCAAATATTCCTCCTTAACGTCGGTCGAATGACTGGGGTAGGCGGAGCCTAGGAGGGATCATGTGACCAGCTTTGCTGGGCTCTTTGCCATTTCCTGTTGGGGAAGAGAATATCCCACAAGTAAGGATGACGCCGTGGACCGGACACACCGTTGGAGAAAGTAATTTATCAGGTAAACATAAATTCTGTTTTACAGAGGTTCTAGGGTCCCTACTGGAGGTCCTAAGGCCGCGGGGCATAGCGGTGGCTCCTTACCTAGACGACATCCTGATCCAGGCGTCGACTTTTCACATCGCCAAGTCCCATACGGACATTGTTCTGGCCTTCCTGAGGTCTCACGGGTGGAAGGTGAACAGAGAAAAGAGTTCTCTCTCTCCTCTCACAAGAGTTTCCTTCCTAGGAACCCTGATAGATTCAGTAGAAAAGAAAATTTTTCTGACAGAGGTCAGGATATCAAAGCTTCTAACTTCCTGCCGTGCTCTTCATTCCACTTCTCGGCCGTCAGTGGCTCAGTGTATGGAAGTAATCGGCCTAATGGTAGCGGCAATGGACATAGTTCCGTTTGCCCGCCTACATCTCAGACCACTGCAGCTTTGCATGCTCAATCAGTGGAATGGGGACTACACAGATTTGTGAAAAAGGGGGTAGTGTACAAGCGCTAAGGTAATCCCCAAGCTGCATCCAAACAGAGATCCTAACCAACCTCCAAAAAATATGCACAAATAGTAAGAAGTGAATACAGCGCCAACAAGAGGCCAAGGGATAAATATACTCACAGAGAGATAAAAGAAGATTATTTAATGAACCATGTTAAAAAGCATCAGTAAAAAATGTAAAAAAACACATATAGATAAAATTACAAAAAGAGGAATATCTTGCAGGAGCGGCTAAAGCTGATAATTACAATAAAAACAGAGATAATAACAGGTGATCAGTGTGAGTGGTACACCAGATTAAGAGTGTAAACTAGTGAAACAGAATAAGCCTAAGTACTACTATAACAAGTGCATCAAGCAAGAAATTAATAAACAATAGTACAAATAATAATGTTCAAAAAATAGTGTGTCAAAGAAATAGAAAAATGCACTGCAGTGCAAAAAGAGGGTCAAATAGTAAGTGAGTGCAAATGGATATAACAAATGCTAGCTACTAATCCAGTGAGGTAAAGATATAATTAAATAAAATACACAATATGCAATAACATAAAAAATAAATAAAAAAAGTCAATCAAAACAAAAAAAATGAAAAAAATGTGGGTGATGAAAAACAAGGTGAAAGTGAGGAAATTGTTTCCTTCAATATTAGTTACTTTAACAGATCCAAATTCCTGAGGCCTAGATTTAGAGTTCGGCGGTAGCCGTCAAAACCAGCGTTAGAGGCTCCTAACGCTGGTTTTGGCCGCCCGCTGGTATTTGGAGTCAGTGATTAAAGGGTCTAACGCTCACTTTACAGCCGCGACTTTTCCATACCGCAGATCCCCCTACGCCATTTGCGTAGCCTATCTTTTCAATGGGATCTTTCTAACGCTGGTATTTAGAGTCGTTTCTGCAGTGAGCGTTAGAGCTCTAACGACAAGATTCCAGCCGCCTGAAAAAAGCAGGAGTTAAGAGCTTTCTGGCTAACGCCGGTTTATAAAGCTCTTAACTACTGTACCCTAAAGTACACTAACACCCATAAACTACCTATGTACCCCTAAACCGAGGTCCCCCCACATCGCCGCCACTCGATTAAAATTTTTAACCCCTAATCTGCCGACCGCCACCTACGTTATACTTATGTACCCCTAATCTGCTGCCCCTAACCCCGCCGACCCCTATATTATATTTATTAACCCCTAACTTGCCCCCCACAACGTCGCCGCAAGCTACTTAAAATAATTAACCCCTAATCTTCCGACCGCAAAGCGCCGCCACCTACGTTATCCCTATGTACCCCTAATCTTCTGCCCCTAACATCGCCGACCCCTATGTTATATTTATTAACCCCTAATCTGCCCCCCACAACGTCGCCGACACCTACCTACACTTATTAACCCCTAATCTGCCGAGCGGACCTGAGCGCTACTATAATAAAGTTATTAACCCCTAATCCGCCTCACTAACCCTATCATAAATAGTATTAACCCCTAATCTGCCCTCCCTAACATCGCCGACACCTACCTTCAATTATTAACCCCTAATCTGCCTGACCGGAGCTCACCGCTATTCTAATAAATGTATTAACCCCTAAAGCTAAGTCTAACCCTAACACTAACACCCCCCTAAGTTAAATATAATTTTTATCTAACGAAATAAATTAACTCTTATTAAATAAATGATTCCTATTTAAAGCTAAATACTTACCTGTAAAATAAATCCTAATATAGCTACAATATAAATTACATTTATATTATAGCTATTTTAGGATTAATATTTATTTTACAGGTAACTTTGTATTTATTTTAACCAGGTACAATAGCTATTAAATAGTTAAGAACTATTTAATAGTTACCTAGTTAAAATAATTACAAATTTACCTGTAAAATAAATCCTAACCTAAGATATAATTAAACCTAACACTACCCTATCAATAAAATAATTAAATAAACTACCTACAATTACCTACAATTAACCTAACACTACACTATCAATAAATTAATTAAACACAATTGCTACAAATAAATACAATTAAATAAACTATCTAAAGTACAAAAAATAAAAAAGAACTAAGTTACAGAAAATAAAAAAATATTTACAAACATAAGAAAAATATTACAACAATTTTAAACTAATTACACCTACTCTAAGCCCCCTAATAAAATAACAAAGACCCCCAAAATAAAAAATTCCCTACCCTATTCTAAAATACAAAAATTACAAGCTCTTTTACCTTACCAGCCCTGAACAGGGCCCTTTGCGGGGCATGCCCCAAGAAGTTCAGCTCTTTTGCCTGTAAAAAAAAACATACAATACCCCCCCCCCAACATTACAACCCACCACCCACATACCCCTAATCTAACCCTTACCCCCTTAAATAAACCTAACACTAATCCCCTGAAGATCTTCCTACCTTGTCTTCACCATCCAGGTATCACCGATCCGTCCTGGCTCCAAGATCTTCATCCAACCCAAGCGGGGGTTGGCGATCCATAATCCGGTGCTCCAAAGTCTTCCTCCTATCCGGCAAGAAGAGGACATCCGGACCGGCAAACATCTTCTCCAAGCGGCATCTTCTATGTTCTTCCATCCGATGACGACCGGCTCCATCTTGAAGACCTCCAGCGCGGATCCATCCTCTTCTTCCGACGACTAGACGACGAATGACGGTTCCTTTAAGGGACGTCATCCAAGATGGCGTCCCTCGAATTCCGATTGGCTGATAGGATTCTATTAGCCAATCGGAATTAAGGTAGGAATTTTCTGATTGGCTGATGGAATCAGCCAATCAGAATCAAGTTCAATCCGATTGGCTGATCCAATCAGCCAATCAGATTGAGCTCGCATTCTATTGGCTGTTCCGATCAGCCAATAGAATGCGAGCTCAATCTGATTGGCTGATTGGATCAGCCAATCGGATTGAACTTGATTCTGATTGGCTGATTCCATCAGCCAATCAGAAAATTCCTACCTTAATTCCGATTGGCTGATAGAATCCTATCAGCCAATCGGAATTCGAGGGACGCCATCTTGGATGACGTCCCTTAAAGGAACCGTCATTCGTCGTCTAGTCGTCGGAAGAAGAGGATGGATCCGCGCTGGAGGTCTTCAAGATGGAGCCGGTCGTCATCGGATGGAAGAACATAGAAGATGCCGCTTGGAGAAGATGTTTGCCGGTCCGGATGTCCTCTTCTTGCCGGATAGGAGGAAGACTTTGGAGCACCGGATTATGGATCGCCAACCCCCGCTTGGGTTGGATGAAGATCTTGGAGCCAGGACGGATCGGTGATACCTGGATGGTGAAGACAAGGTAGGAAGATCTTCAGGGGATTAGTGTTAGGTTTATTTAAGGGGGTAAGGGTTAGATTAGGGGTATGTGGGTGGTGGGTTGTAATGTTGGGGGGGGGGGTATTGTATGTTTTTTTTTACAGGCAAAAGAGCTGAACTTCTTGGGGCATGCCCCGCAAAGGGCCCTGTTCAGGGCTGGTAAGGTAAAAGAGCTTGTAATTTTTGTATTTTAGAATAGGGTAGGGAATTTTTTATTTTGGGGGTCTTTGTTATTTTATTAGGGGGCTTAGAGTAGGTGTAATTAGTTTAAAATTGTTGTAATATTTTTCTTATGTTTGTAAATATTTTTTTATTTTCTGTAACTTAGTTCTTTTTTATTTTTTGTACTTTAGATAGTTTATTTAATTGTATTTATTTGTAGCAATTGTGTTTAATTAATTTATTGATAGTGTAGTGTTAGGTTAATTGTAGGTAATTGTAGGTAGTTTATTTAATTATTTTATTGATAGGGTAGTGTTAGGTTTAATTATATCTTAGGTTAGGATTTATTTTACAGGTAAATTTGTAATTATTTTAACTAGGTAACTATTAAATAGTTCTTAACTATTTAATAGCTATTGTACCTGGTTAAAATAAATACAAAGTTACCTGTAAAATAAATATTAATCCTAAAATAGCTATAATATAAATGTAATTTATATTGTAGCTATATTAGGATTTATTTTACAGGTAAGTATTTAGCTTTAAATAGGAATCATTTATTTAATAAGAGTTAATTTATTTCGTTAGATAAAAATTATATTTAACTTAGGGGGGTGTTAGTGTTAGGGTTAGACTTAGCTTTAGGGGTTAATACATTTATTAGAATAGCGGTGAGCTCCGGTCGGCAGATTAGGGGTTAATAATTGAAGGTAGGTGTCGGCGATGTTAGGGAGGGCAGATTAGGGGTTAATACTCGGA